>NW_024544231.1:0-96131 GCF_018167655.1 Microtus oregoni
ACAAAGAGCACATTAGTTCACTCCAAAAGTTATCCTTAGGACAAATCAAGATTAGGACAAGGTGTATGTTGGGATAAAGACACCAGTTCCTTCCAAGCCCCCTCCATAGGACTGTCTGAGTTGCAATTCACACTAGTTCACACTTATCCTTCTCCATAGAGCTGATCAAGGTATTATGATATAGTTTCTAATATATAGACCCTATCTACTCACAAATCACCTCTGTAGGACAGAGTGAGATTGAGAGCCCAATATGTAGTTCTACCTTTATCTGTCCTACAGAGAAAATCAGACATGAACTAGAGTGATATACACCTCCATATGTGTAAAGAGAGAGTCTGAAGGAATCTAGTGTCAGCCTGTCAGAATGTATATCCAACTATGTATATACTTAGGAGTGAACTAGTATACTTTCCACATTAGAATGTCCAACAGAATAGACTGGAGAGAGTAGGGTGTGTGTCTCAGAATCTATGTTGTTCCAACCTATATATGTTGTATGGATAAGGCAAAGAGAAAACTGGTAAGTTCTCCACAGAAGTCTGACATGAAGCAGGTTTGAAGGGAGCGAAGGTTTGTCTCTCAGAATCCATATTGTCCCAACTTTATCAATACAACAGAAGAGTATAAGCATTGACAAATGTGCCCTGCAATTGATTCAGCCCTACAGAGGAGACTTGGAATAAGCTAGTGTTTGCTCTCAATGTGCTTGTCTTAAAATTGATTTGTCTTAATGATAGCTTTAGGAGTGAAGACAGCACTCTTCATTAGTCTGTCCTGGGGTGGAAACATGGATGAGCCTAATTCCTGTCTTTCAAAATCAATGTGTTGATGACCTTGATCTGCTATGGAGGAGATCAGGAGTGAAAAAATGTGCTCTCCTTGTTAGTCTATCCTATTGAGTCATCTTTTTTTTTTTTTTGAGTTCTTGTTTTATTTATTTATTTATTTATTTTCTTTTTTTATTGAGAAAAGGAGAAAAAGAAAAAAAACAAGTTTCCACCTCCTCCCAGCCTCCCATTTCCCTCCCCCTCCTCCCACCCTTCTCCCCCTCCCCCCACTCCTTTCCCCCTCCCTCTCCAGTCCAAAGAGCAGTCAGGGTTTTCTGCCCTGTGGTAAGTCCTAGGTCCTCCCCCCTCCGTCCATATCTAGGAAGGTAAACATCCAAACTGGCTAGGCTCCCACCAATCCAGCACATTAAGCAGGATCAAAACCCTGTGCCATTGTCCTTTGCTTCTCATCAGCCCTCATTGTTCGCCATGTTCAGAGAGTCCAGTTGATGGATGGAGATAGAGACAGAGACCCACACTGGAGCACTGGACTGAGCTCCCAAGGTCCCAATGAGGAGCAGAAGGAGGGAGAACATGAGCAAAGAAGTCGGGACCACGAGGGGTGCACCCACCCACTGAGACAGTGGAGCTGATCTATTGGGAGCTCACCAAGGCCAGCTGGACTGTGACTGAAAAAGCATGGGTAAAACTGGTCTCTCTACTGAGTCATCTTAAAAAAGTTAGTTTCTCTCAGAATCTTGGTTGTTCTATGTTTTAACTGTCCTACAGGTAAGGTTATACTCAGTCCCACCTCACCCTGTCCTTCCAAAGAGTCTTGAACGGGCCTAGTGTCTCTCTCTTAGAATCCATGGTTTCCTAACCTTGATCCAGGTTACTGAAGAGGATAGGAGTAATTTACCATGCTCACCTCCTCAGGCTGTCCTACAGAGGTTGCATGGGGGAAGTTAGTATCTGTCTTTCAAAAGTTGTGCTGTGCTAAGCTTATCTATCCTCTGGAGGATGTTATAAGGGAACTGATGTGCTTTTCACCTTAGTTTGTACTATTGAGGAACTTGGTAGAAGCTGGTAGTCTGTCTCTCAGAATCCATGTTTTCTTAACATGGATCTTTTTTTACAAATAAAATTAGAAGTGACTTAGCCTACTTTATTCCTGACTATCACCCAGGGAAAAGAGCTGGAGGAAACTAGTGTCTGTCTCTCAAAATACATCTTTCTAGCACAGTCTGTCCAATAGAGGAGGTTAGAAGTGAACTAGTGTGATCATCATCCCAGTTTGTCTGTCCTACAGGAGAGGCTTGGATGAAATTAGTGACTGTATCTCAAAACTCTGCTTGTCCAAATTTTAATCTGTCCTACAGATAAAGGTTAGGGTGCAGTTGTATTTATTCCTACTCCATCCCATTTAAGAATCTTAGAAGCCTGGGGGTGGTGGTGCACACCTTTAATCCCAGCACTTTGGAGGAAGAAGCAGGTGGATCTCTGTGAGTTCAAGGCCAACATGGTCTACACAATATAGTTTCAGGAAGGTAACAAAGCTACAAAGAAATTCTGTCTCAAACAAACAAACAAAATATGTCTTAGAGGGTGCTTACGTCTGTGTCTCAGAATCCATGTTGGCCTAAGACTTATCTGCCCCACCGAGGAGGGCAGAAGTGAACTTGTGTAGTCTCCTCTTTACTCTGTCCTATGAAGGTGTGGAGGGATCTAGTGATTCACTCTCACAATCCATTTTGTGCTTACCCTGCTCTCTCAAATAGATAAGATTAATACTGAAATAGTATGCACTCTACATCAGTCTGTCCTACTGAAGTGGCTTTGAGGGAGTCACTTTCCGTCTCTCTGAATCAATTTTTTTTTTCCTAAATTGATCTCTCCAATGCAAGATGTCACAAGAGAACTACTGTGCTCTCTACCTAAGTATGCCTGATATGCTTGGCTTCAGGGAGCTGGTGTCTGTCTTGCAGTATCCATGTTGTCCTAACTTGATATGTCCTTCAGAGGATGATAGGAGTGACCTGGTATGCTTTCCACTTGTCTGACTAAGAAATGGTGGATGTAGGTCATGCATCCCTCCAGAGCTCCTCTTGTTCTAATCGTTATCTGTCTTATATAAAATATTAGATTGCACTAGAGTGTTCTCCATATCATTGCTTAATATGAAGGAGGAAAAGAAGGCAGCTAGTGTCTATTTCAGAATTCATGTCATTCTGTCCTTGATCTAGTGTATATATGAGCTTAGGAGTGAATCATTATGCTTTTTAATTAAGTCTGCCCTACTAAGGAGTCAAGGAGAGACTAGCATTCTCTCATTCAGAATCCATGTTGTCCTATCTTTGATCTTGCCTACATATGAGGTCGTGAGCAAACAAGTGTTCAGTTTCTCTGTCTTTCCTAGTTAAAAGTCTTTGAGTGGTCTAGTATCTGTCTCTCAGAATACATGTTGCCCTAACCTTATTCTGCCCTATTGAAGAAGACAGGGGTGAAGTAGTGTAGTCTCTATTTCACCATGCCCTACACAGGAGGCTTGATAGGATCCAGTGTCTATTTCTCAGAATCATTTTCATGCTAAACTTGACCTATTCTCCAGAGGAGGTTGCATGTGAAATACTGCGTTCTCCCACTCAGTCTGTTCTACTGACGAGGCTTGCAGGAATCTAGTGGCTATATCTTAGAACCCATGTTGTCTTAAGCTAGACCATTCCTACAAACTAGGCTATAAATGACTTAATGTGCTCTATACCTCAGTATACCCTACAGAAAAGAGCTGAGGTGAGCTAGTATCTCTCTCTCAGAATCCATATTATCCTAAACTTAATGAGCCCTATAGAAGAGGTTAAGAGCAAATTCCTCTGCTTTCCACCACTCTTTCCTACAGAAAAAGCATGAAGTGAGCTTGTGTAAGTATCTCAGAATCCATATTAAACAAACCATGATCTGATCAATGGAGGAGATTAGAAGTAAACTATAGTACTCACACTTCAGCCTGTCATACTGAGGAAACTTGGAGTCAATTATTTTTTCTCTTTCAGAATCCAGGTTGTCCTAAACATGACCTGTCCCACTTATAAAGCTAGGAGATAACTAGTGTGCACTTTACCTCAGTCTGTCCTAGGAAAGAGTCTTAGAGGGAGAGTGTGCACTTTACCTCAGTCTGTCCTAGGAAAGAGTCTTAGAGGGAGATAGTGTCCATCTCTCAGAATCTATACCATCCTAACCTTGATATGTCAAATTGAAATGGATAAGATTGCACAGGAATACTCTTCACTTCATGTCTTCCTGTAGAACTGTCATGGAGAAAGCAAATGTTTATCTGTAAGAGGACATGGTATGCTAAACTTTATCTGACCTCAAAAGGAGATTAGGAATGATTTAGTGTGTTCATCACCTCATTATTTTACTATGAAGAGACCTTGGTGAAAGCTAGTGTCTATCTCTCAACACTCATGTTGTCTTATGATCTTTTCTACAAAAAAGGATAGTTATGTCTAGCATGTACTAGTCTTCAAGAACTTCATAGAAAAGAACTTTCTTTCATTATCCCTGTTGCCCTTACTTTATCTGCCCTACAGAGCAGGTTAGAAGTTCAATACTTTACACTTTAATCTGTCCTACAAAGGAGTATTAAAAGAAACTAGTTTCTGTCTCTCAAAATACTTGTCATACTAAGTTGTTCTTTTCATCAGAGGAGGTTGGAAATAAACTAGTTTACACTCCACCTCAGTGTGTCAATAGAGAAGGCTGTGATGAAGATTGTACCTGTCTATTATAATCAATGTCATTCTTACCACATCTGCTCTATGGGAAAGTTGAAGAGGGAAGTAAAGGGCACTAAACCTCATTCCATTTCACTGAGGAGACATGGATGCAGCTAGTGTCTACCATTCAGAATCCATGTTCTCTTAACCTTGATCTTTCCTATGGATATGGAAAAGATTTACTTAGTGTGATCTATTGCACAGTACATATTTGGAAGATGAGTCTGAGAGAGCTACTCTCTGTCTCTTGGAAACCATGTCATCCTATTTTTGATCTGTCCTACAGAAAAGGAAAGAAGTATCTTAATATGCTCTATGGCTCTGTTTATCCTATACTAAAAAGCTGAAGGGAGCTAGTGTTTGTATCTTAGAATTAATGATGAACTAAGCTTGATCTGTCCTACAAAGGAGGTTAAAATAGAATTAGTTGCCTTCAAACAAAATCTGTCCTACAGAAGAAGCACAGAGAGAACTACTGTCATTCTCTCAAAAGCCATGTCATATAACCCTTGATCTGTCCAATGGAGGAGATTAGGGGTTAATTTATGAGTTCTCCATTTCTACCAGTCACACAGAGTGATGAATCTTAGAGGGGATTAGTTTATGTACCACAGAATCCTAGATTGTCCTAACCTTAATCTGCCTCATGGATAAGGTTAGGAATGAATTAGTAAGAACTATATTACAATGAGTCTTAATAGTCTTGGGAGATCTAGTGTCTGTCCTTTAGAATTCATGTTGTCCTAACCTTGTTCTGTATAACTTAGTAGGTCTTTAGTGAACTAGTGTGCTCTCTAACTCAGTCCCTTCTACATAGTCTTTGAGGGTAATAGTGTCTTTCTTCAAGAATCATATTGTGTTAATCTTAATCTTTCCTATGGAAAAGGTCATAGATAAACTAATATTCTCTTAAATAAACTGTCACTGTAGATAGCTTGTGGGGAGCAATGCCTAGCTTTCAGAATCCATGTTGTATTAATGTTGATGTTTCCTACAGATAAGGATAGAATTGATATATGGTGCTCAGCACTTCAGTCTATCCTGCAGAAAAGAGCTGGAGGGAGTAATGTCTTTCTCTCACAATTTATGTTGTTTAAATGCCCTCTGTACAACAGAAGAGTTTGGAAGTGAAGTAGTATGTTTTACACAGAAGACCTGTAGGGATCTAATGTCTGTCACTCAGAAGATATGTTTTCCTTTATCTGTCCTATGGAAGATACAGGAATAAAACCATATGTGTCCCATATCTAGTGTAATCTATTGAGGAGGATTGTAGGAGCCTGGTGTCTGTCTTTCAGAATCCATATTGTCTCAACCTTGAGTTGTTCTCTCAATAAATACAACAGTGACTTAGTGTAATATACCCTTTCATATATACCATGGAGAAACACAGGATAAAGCTAGTATCAGGATCTCATATCCAAGTGGTCTGACCTTTGATCTGTCATAAGGAAAAGCATAGGAGTAACCTTGTGTGTTCTCCACCTCAGTCTGTCCTACAGAGGGAGCTTGAAGAGAGTTATCATGCAACAATGTAAAAAGTACTTCTGGACAATAAATAATTACAGATATGCAATAAAGACAAATCCAGACAAAAAAGACCTATAAATGTGCTACAGTGTTGGATAAATATATGTAGGCTTGGAAGAGAGAAGAAAAATAATAGTTATTAAAAACAAGTAAAGGGTTTAAAAATCATAAAGTTTTTAAAGAGACAGAGTACAGAAAAAAAATAAACCATGTGAAGATGGAAAATTCACAGAGTTTGGATTGTTTATATTATTTTGTCATCTTTAAATTTTTTGACTGCAGAGAGACTTTTGATTCTGGGGACTGCTAAGCTAAGCCAACATAGATATTTCAAAGGTATCTTGAATTCAAAATTTGAGTCTAAGGATATTTTGCTTTGGAAAAGAGGTTCTTCTTTTGTTTACACAGAAGATGATAGCCTGTGGATTGTTTCCAGACCAACATGGTTTGATGGATCAAGAACCCCTGAATGGTTGCTGCAAACACCTCCGCAAAGAAAATACTTCATCCAATAAACAGCAGGAAGAAGATTGGACAGAATTGCACTCATATTCCCAAATACAGCTTGTAAATGTTTCTTTACATTTAAAGGGGGATATGCTATTGAGATGGATACTTTACATTGGTATGGATCTTGTTTTATTTATAAAGATTTAAAGTCAATTTTGTTATATGTATATGTATTTCTGATCTTGATTAAGGTATGGTTTTGTGTAGTTCATTTAAAAATATAATGTATAATTAAGAAATATAGGTTAATAGATAATCATCTATAATAGTCAAACTCAAAGTAATGCTAATTAGATTTTCTAAATATACAGAAATGTAGTTCAGATGGATAGGTATTCTTCAAATCTTTCAGAGACCTTCAGAATGTGGCATTTAAATTATTTTAAGAACTTAGGACTTTTCTTGCAGCACCAAACTACTTCAAGAGGATGATGGGCACTGAAGAGACTCCTTATGGAGTTGGTTAGCCATTTGGGCAAGAAACTGCTCTTACCTGGACTGCTTTATGGTGTGCTGCAAAAACTGAACATGCAGAACTCACAGAGAAATGAAAAGGCTGATTCAGTAATTACACATTTATTAGAAATTATGTCCATCATGTGTAATTACTGAATTGACCTTTTCTGAGCTTCAAGCAGTTGCCCACTGAAAACCTGAATTCTAGAGGCTATGTCTAAAAATCCATTCTGTATTAACCTTGATCTGTAATGCAGGATGATTGGTAACTAGAATGCTCTCCACATCACTCTGGCCTGTGGAGATGGCTTGGTCAGAGTTAGTGGGTATATTTCAAATTTGTGTTTTCTTAACTTTGATGTATCCTACAAATAAGGATAGCATTGGCCGAGGTTGCCCTGCACCTCAGTCTCTTCTTTGGAAAATAACTGAAGGGAGTTAGTGTTTGTCTCTTACAATCCAAGCCATTCAGACACATTATGTTCAACAGAGCAGGATAGGAGTAAACTGGAGAGCTCTCCATCTCAGTCTGTTCTACAGAGGATGTTGGTAGGGAAGTAGTGGCTGTCTCTCAGAATCTATGATGCTTTGAGATGATTTGTCCTTACTGAGGATGTTATTAATAAAGTAGTGTACTCCCTATATCAGTTGGTTCTATTGAGAGGGCTAGAGACTATGTCGCATCTATCTCTCAGATACTAAGTGCTAGTAACCTTGATCTGTTCTACAGAGAAGGTTAAAAATAAACTAGTGTGCTCTACCTCACCCTGTCCTACAGAGGGGAATGGAGTGATTAACTATTCATCTATTAGAATCTATGTCCTCTTAATCTTGCTCCATTCTCTAGATATGGTTACAATTGAATTAGTATGCTTTCCACCATAGTCTGTCTTGCTTAGAGGGAATGGATTGAAGCAGTGTGTTGGTCTCTCATAATGTATCTCATGAAATTTATCATCTGTTTTATGGGGAAGATTAGGGATGAACTAATGTACTCTCTATTTCAGTTTGTCCTACTGCAAAGAATTTGGAGAGAGCTGGTTTCTCTCTCATAGAATCAAAGTTGTCCTCAACTTGATCTGTTTTATGGATAAATTAAGTACTTATTATTACTTAAACTAATTTAAGTAATTAAACTAATTACTAATTAGTTGACATGCCACCTCCGGCTGTCCGTGAAAGAGTCTCAATGAATCAAGTGCCTGTCCCTCAGAAGCTGTGTTTTCCTAATATTTATCTGTCCAACTAAAAAAAAATGGAGTGAAGTAAGGTGCTGTCCATATTATTTTGTCCTACAGAGGAAACTTGAAGGGAGCTAATGTCTGTCTTTAAGAATGAGTGGTATTTTTAGCTTCTTTGTCAAAAAACAGGTATTTATAGGTGTGGGAATTGAATGGTAAAAAGAAAGCATATTCAACAAATGGTGCTGACATAATCAAATGCCAACATATTGAAGAATGAAAATAGATCCATATCTATCCCCATGCACAAACCTCAAGTGTATGGATCAAAGACCTCAACATAAAACTAACCACACTGAACCTCATAGAAGAGAAAGTGGGAAATACACAAACACATTGGCACAGGAGACCACTTCCTAAATATAACCCCAGTAGTACAGATACTAAGAACAACAATTAATAAATGGGATCTCTTCAAACCGAGAAGCCTCTGTAAATAAAGGGCACAGTTAACAAGATAAAATTGCAGATTACAGCATGGAAAAGGATCTTCACACACCCCACATCAGACAGAGAACTGATCTCCAAAATATACAAAGAACTCAAGAAACTTGACATCAAAAGAAGAAATAATTCAATACAAAAACATAGTAGAGACCTAAACAGAGAACTCTTAACAGATGAATTTCAAAAGACCGAAAGACACTTAAGGAAATGCTCACCATCCTTAGCCATCAGAAAAATACAAATCACAAACAACTCTGAGATTCCAACTTACACCTGTCAGAATGGCTAAGATCAAAAACATTGATGACTTCTTATGCTGCAGAGGAGTCAGGTAAGGGGAACACTCCTCCATTGCTGGTGGAAGTGATAACTCGTACAACTGTGTTGGAAATCAGTATGTTGATTTCTCAGAAAATTATGAAAAATCTACCTCAAGATCCAGCAATACCATTTTTGGGTATATACCAAAAGGTTGCTAGTTGTTGTGATCCAGCTGTCCTCACTCCCCCTGACTGAAAGCAGAACTTCCTTGTGGTCTGTAATTGACAAGGATGATTGTGTTCTTTCTGGCCAGTGGGTCTCCACAGGAGTAGAGGTATAAAAGGTCGCCGGGCAAAATAAAGGTTGCTGTTCTTCCACCTGAAAAGAAGCCTCTGTTTCTCTATCCCGGCACCCCCCACCAGTCTTGGCTATCCAGGCTGCGCTGGCTGCAGCAGTTGCTCAACCATACCACAAGGACATGTGCTCAACTTTGTTCATAGCAGCATTATTCATAATACCCAAAACCTGGAAAAAACCTAGATGACCCTCAAAATAAGAATGGATAATGTGTACATTAACATATTGCAGTACTACAGAGTAGAAAAAAATGACATCTTGATGTTTGCAGGCAAATGGATGGATCTAAAAAAACATATTGAGGGCTAAAATGATGGCTCAGAGGTTAAGAACACTGACTATTCTTCCAGAGGTCCTGAGTTCAATACCCAGCAACCACATGGTGGCTCACAACCATCTATAATGAGACCTGGTGCCCTCTTCAGGTCTGTAGGCACACATGCAGACAGAACACTGTATACATAATACATAAATAAATGAATAAGTCTTTAACAAACATATTGAGTAAGATAACCCAGACCCAAAAACACAAATATAGCATGTACTCACTCATAGGTATCTTTTAGATATAAAGCAAAGAAATAACAGCCTACAGTCCTCAACCCCAAAGAAGCTAGACAAGAAGACCCTAAGGGAGACATATTTACATCTGCATATGAAGGAGAAAAATACAAGATCTCCTGAGTAAATTGGGGGTGTGGGTGTCACAGGAGACGGTAGAAGAAGAGAGGGGAGGAAGAGGGACAGGGAGAAATGTATAGCACTGTGAAAACAATAAAAAAGAATCAGTGGTGTGAGGAGTTTGATGGGGAAAGTTATGAGGGAGCAGGTGTGCTCTCTGCCAGTCTTTCATAACAAAAGAAGGCTTGGTGGGAGCTAGTGCCTGTCTTTCAGAATCTCTTTTCTTAAATTTGATCTGTGTTACAGGTAAGGAAGGATAGGACTGATCAAGACTTCTCTCTATCACGATGCAAAAAGCTAGAGGGAAATAGTGTCTATCTATCGGATTTCAATTGTAGTGATCTTGATCTGCCCTACAGAAGCAGTTAGAAGTGAACTAGTCTGCTCTCCATCTCAGTTTTTCCTACAGAAGAGGCTTTTACAGAGCTGGTGTCCATCGCTCTCCAAATCTTCCTAATTTGGTATGTCCTACTGATGAGTTTAAAAATATACTAGCTTCTTGTAAACCTTAGCTTATCTTATAGAAGAGGCTTTGGCAGAGCTAGTCTGTCCTTCAGAATAAATTTTATTCTAACTCATTCTGTTTAACAGAGTAGGAAAGAAGTGAAGTAATATGCTTTTCAATTTAGATTGTCCTATGGATACTCTTAGAATTAGTGCTTTCCTCTCATAAGCCATGTAGTCCTAACTTTAATCCTGACTCACAGTAAGTTAGGAATGAACTATTGTAATATCCACATCAGTCTTTCCAAGAGAGGATGCTAGGAGGGGCTAGAGTCTGTCTTTCAGTATTCATATTGTCCTAAATTACTCTTTCCTATTGAGGAGGACAGACATGAACTAGTTTACACTCCAACTCAGTCTGCCCTACTAAGGATGCTTGAATAGAGCTAGTGTCTCTCTAACAAAATATTTGCTGTCCTAACCTCCATCTGTTCTACAGAGGAGAGTAGGAAGATTAGGAGTGAACTAGCATAATCTCCACAACAGTCTGTCCCATGGAATGGGGATTGGAGGAAACTAGTATCTGTCACTCAGACTCCATGTCATCCTAACCTTAATCTGTCCTATGTAAGAGGTAAAAAAAAAACAAATAAGGTAGTCTACTTCAATTTGTACTAATTCTTTCTTGGAGAACATTTCTCTTTATCAGCATCCAGAGTTTCCTAAGCTTGATTTGTTATACTGATGAGGTTAGGACTAGACTACCATGCATTCGACCTCATTGTGTGAATCTTGGATGGAGTTAGTAGTTGTTGCTCTATATTCATTTAGTCCTTAACTTGATATGTTCTGAAGAGTGAGTTATGAAAGAACTAGTAGGTTCTCTACCTCAGTATGCTCTAAGGATAAAGTTTGGAGGAAGCTAGTGTCTATTTCTCAGAATTCATGTTGTCCAAACCTCCTTGATATTTCCCCTAAATAACATTAGAAGAGAACCATTGTGCTCTCCTTCTCAATATATCCTACCAGGGGTCTCAGAGAAAAAGCTAGTGTCTGTCTCTCACAATCCTAACTTGATCTATACTAAAAAGCACAAATAGTGTGCATTTAAACTCATTGTATCCCACAAAAGAGGATTGGAGGGAGCAAGTTTATGTTTTTTTGTCCTAAATTGTTTATCCCAATGGAGTATGTTAGCAATGTTATTTTGTAATTCCCATCTCAGCATCTAACAGAGGAGTCTAAGTAAAATTAGTGTCTTTCTGGATCCATATCATTCTAACCTTCACCTGTCCTATTGAGGAGTTTAAGAATGAACTAGTGTGATCTTCAGTTCAATCTGCCCTACAAGGAAGTTTATATGAATCTAGTGTGCGTTTGTCAGAATCTGTGTTTTCCTAACTTGATATGCTCCATGGAAGATGTAAGTAATGAATTACTGTTCTCTCCACCTCATCATGTCATGTGGAGGAAGCTTGGAGGTAGCTATTGTTTTTCTCTCAGTGTCCACTTTGCCTGGTCCTTGTTCTGTAATAAGAATATGGTAGGAGTGAACTAGTGTGTTATTCATCTCAGTCTGTTCTATAAAGAGTGCCTGGAGAGAGCTACTTTCTGTCTCAGAATGCATTGATTTCTAACCTTGATCTGTCATAAGTACAAGTTATATTCCAATGTGCTCTCCATCTTAATGTATCTTACAAAGAAGACTTAGAGGAAGCTTGTTTCTGTCTCTCAGAATACCTGTTTTCAGCCCCTTTCTCTATGCAAAGTAGGAGGATAGGGGGTGACCTAGTGTGCTTTCAACTTCAGTCTTCCTAGAAGAGGTTTGATGGGAGCTGGTGTTTTTCTCTCAGAATCACAATTGATCTCTCCTGTAAAACACTGTGTCCAGGACACCTTAAACTTTATCAGTCCTGTGGAGTTTTAATAGGAGTTAACTAGTATGCTTTCCACTTCAGTCTGTCTTTCTGAAGAATTTTGGAGGGAGAGAGTTTCTCTCCCTTCAAAGTCCAGGTTTTCCAGAGCTTGATATACCCTACAGATAAGGAAAGGAATGAACTAATGTGCACTCCAACTTCTTCTGTCCTACCAAAGAGGCTTTAAGGAACTTGCATCTATCTCCCAGAATGCATGTTCTTAGCCTTTCCTATTAAACAGGTTATGAGTGAACTACTGTGTTCTATAACTCAATATGTCCCAAGAAGAAGGCTTGGGGGGGAGTTCCTGTCTGTTACTCAGAATCCATTTCATCTTATGTTTTATGTCTTACGGAGTGGGATTAGAGTGAACTTGCGTGTTCTCCACCACAGTATTCCTATAGAGCATGATTAGAGGGAGCTATTGAGTTTATCTCAGTATCCATATAGTTCTAATCTTAAACTGTCCTCTGAGGGAAGTTGGTAATTAACTAGAATGATCTCCACCTGCCCAGACTACAGGTGAGGCTTGGAGGGAGCTGGTCTCTGTCTTCTAAAATCGACATCACGCTAACCTTTATTTGTCCTATGTATGCATAATTAAACATAGTATAACTAGGAGTGGAGTGAGAAGCCTACTTCAGTCCTCCCTCCCAAAAAGTCTTGAAGGAACCCCGTGTTTGTTTCTCAAAATCCACCTTCATCTGTACTGCAGATAACTACAAGAGCATCCTAGCATGTTCTACACCTCCACTTTATCCTATGAAAAAGAGCTAGAACAGTAGTTTTCAACCTTTCTCATCCTGCAACTATATATATATATATATATATATATATATATATATATATATATATAGTCATGATCCTCAAACATAGAATTTCTTTCATTGTTACTTATTAATTGTATTTTTTTGCTATGGTTATGAATTATAATATAAATATCTTAGTTTCCAATTGTCTTAATTGACCCTTGTGAAAGGGTCACTTGACCCTCAAAAGGGGTGGAAACCCACATACAGAGAACCACTATACTAGAAGGCACTAGCTTCTGTTTCTGATTCCAAGCTCTTATAACCATGATCTACTCTACAGTGTAGTTTCAAAGTGTTCTAGGTGGATAGGAGTTACCTCATGAACTCTCAATCTCAGACTGTCCTTCAAAGGAGAATTGCAGGGGGTTTGCTTTTGTCTTTTGAAATTGATGTTATTCTAATGTAATTGGGTATACGGAAGTAGTTACAACTGAACTACTGTGTGCTCCACCCCAGTAAGCCCTACAAAGTATGCTACGAAGGTAGATTTTTCTCACTATTTATGTTGCCCAAGCCTTTGCCTGTGCTAAAAAGAAGGTTAGAAATGAATTATTGGTCTCTCTAGTTCATTTTGTCCTATGTAGGTGGTTTGGAAGGAGGTACAGTCTGACTCTCAGAATCCACATCTTTCCAACCTTAATCTGTCCAATAGAGGAGGTTGGATGTGTCCTATGAAGGAGACTTGGGAAAAGATAGCATCTGTCTCATAGAACCCTTGTTGTGCTAACCTTAATCTGTCCTATGTTTAAGGTCAAGAAAAAACATGTGTTCCTGCACCTCAGTCTGTCCTGTATAGGAAGGTTTAGGTAGCTCATGTCTGTGTATCAGAACCCATGTCATCCTATCCTTCATCTTTAAAGGAGGACAGAATGAGCTAGTGTGTTCCCCACCTCACTTTACCATACAGAGGAAGCATGTAAGATGCTGATTCTTTTTGCTGTGTTATAATATTTTACTGCTACCTGCTGCATTGAAAAATTTTTTGCCTTTTATTTCTTTATCTAGCAAACAGAACAAGCCTGATCAAGACCTATAGACTTTATCATTTTCTATATCAAACTACTATGTAAACATATAAGAAATTATAAGGAATAGATAAATAAATTATTTTTTAAACCCGTTTCTTCAGTTGTTCTTACATATATATGTATATGAGCGTAAACATACACACCCAAGAACAATGAAGCACATACACTTCTAAATACAAAAACACAATGCTATTAGTCCTTATCATGTTAGTTGCATGTATATGTTTTCAGGGCTGACCATTTGGTATCAGATAATCAATTGTTGTGCCCTTCCCTAGGGAACATTGCTATTCCTACTCTTAGCACACCTTACTTGCATATAGTTCTTTGTTTATGGTTGAAACCTCAAAGAGTTTCTCCCCCTTCAAGTTAGCATTTCTACTGGTATTCTCCTTGTCCAGGTCATGTTTAGGTCATGAATTTGAAAGAGAAGGGGGAGGGTTTAGGTTAGGAAATGGAAAGTGGAACTGACATAGTCCTATTCATCTCAAACAATTAAAATTTATTTTTAAGAAAATAGTTTATGCTGTTACCATTAAAAATATCTTTCCTAGCATGGAATGCCTTACATTATGTACCTTTAAAAATTTGCTATTCAGGTTTTTTTAATATGCTTGAAACTAAATTTTTTCTTCAAACATGAGATCTCTTTAAGGACACAGTGACATTTTCTTATCTTCATTATCATTCAGCCTAAAAATATATCTCTCAGTATTAAATATTAAATATTCTTTTTGGAGAGTTTAGTCCTTTGGAAAAGCAGAATTTACCAATGAGATCCCCCAACTTATCCACTAAATAACATTAACAGGATCAGACTGAATAGATTGCTCAATAAGAGTGCTTGCTTCTTTCCCAGAGGACATGAAGTCATTCCCAGCACCCATGTTGCATGACTCACAGCTGCTTGAAACTGCATCTTTCAGTGAACTAGTGCCCTCGTCTGGCCTCTGAAGGTGCCTACACATACATGAAATACACTCAAGCAGATACATACTTATATAAATAAGTAAAATGAACAAGAAAATAATCTTTAAAAAATATATTGACAGAAGAACCATCTTACCCTACAGGGAAATGCTATGAAGAATTCCCTGAAGTGTACTTAGGTCCTTATTTAACCATAAGCCTAAGCCTTTCTGAAGTACATTATTGGTAACCTTTTGTATATTCAGATCTTTTTGTATATTATCGCATATAATCTCTAATCTGACTGCAGATTCAATCAATTCCAATGATCTACAAACAATGTGCATTATAGAAATTTCAAATCCATTCAGAAATATGATAAAAATGCCTTCACCAGGATATTAACAGGTTCTGATCAGAACTTATAGAGAGGGTCCTTAGGGTTAACAATTATTAACTCCTAGAAAGGAGTTAGAAAGATTTTTTCCCTATACTTTTAGCTTCTCCTCCAGCCACCAAACTTTTAAAAATTTCCAACTGGACTCATAATGTTCGTTTGTTTGTTTCATGACAATGTTTTTCTGTAGCTTTGGAGCCTGTCCTGAAACTAGCTCTTAGGCTGGCCATCAGGCTGGCCTTGAATTCACAGAGCTGTGCTTGTCTCTGCCTCCAAGTGTTGGGATTAAAGGTGTGCACCATTACCACCTGGCTAGATTCATTACTCCTAAGTAAACCATACAAAGGAAATTCTTCTTAGGAAATCCTCCCAAAGCCCCTTAGGAAAGTTGACATATAAGTCTTTAAATAGTTACCTTCTAAATGTTTTGAGGATTTCAATTCTGGGGATGACTCTTAGGTAGCTAGACAAATATTAATAGGGTTAAAAGATATTGAGGATGGAACTCTTCCTTATAATCAGCAGCTTATGAAATAAGAAACCTCAATTTCAGGTCTTTGGTAAATGAATTGGATCTGAATCTGAATCTCTCTTTTACCCTTGGTGGAGACATGATTTTTCTATACCATTGAGAAAATTAAAATCACACTATCTTGTTTTGACTTTCTGGTATACAATAAAGATAAATCACTTTCTTCTTTAGGAACCATCAATTCAAATCAGTTTCTCAATCACTTTGGCAGGAAAATGTACATCAGGAAAGCTGTTTGTTTGAGTAACTTTGAGAAATAGTATAACACTTACTTAAAAAATATAGGTTGGTACAATTGTCCTTTTGTCCAATGTCAATTCTCACCCCTCCAATGCTTGCACTATAAAATTGCCTCTCTGACTACCGTTGACTCTCATCCCATGATAGTTTTTTCCTCTTTGAGAACTACCCATTTTTATCATCAGGTGTATCTTATTTTATTTCATAATAAATTCTGACTCTCTTCTCACCTGGATCCTTTCAACAACGATCACATGTAACAAGGAGCAGAACTAGACCAAAGGGAGATCTCAGTAACATAATGGATAACTTTTTCTTAAACCACATCCTGGGATAGGAAAAAGGAGTTAGCATGGAAATTTAAATTCATTTTTAAGGTTATTATAATTTAATGTTTATATTTTGTATATATTTCTTATCAATTATCATTTTTGTGTAAAAGTATAACCTGACTTCCTTTCAAGTTCACTGTAGTGGACATTGTGTTTGAACATAAACCTTTTCATTCCCAAGGTCTCTGTGCTTTGCTGTCTCTGTTCTATATAGCTTACTCACTCAATTATTGAAATCAGGGCACTGAATGACATTCCTAAGAGTGCCAATGACAATCACCTTGGAACAGAAAGTCCAACCATGTTTTTTTTTTCTCTAGATAAACAATATTAACATCTGTCAAAGACAAAGAGGCAGGTGATTCATGAAAAAGCATCAAGCAACTGTAAGGAACCTCTTGAGAACTAAACATGCAATGTATAAAAAGATAGTTATTGATGGCTCATTCAAAATACATAAATGCAGATACACTGTGGCAGAGAACAAGTAGGTCAGGGATAGGACAAGCTGGATGTTTCCTGTATTACTTAGAAACATGTTCAAAAATTATAAAAAGAAAATGAACAAATATGGTGTGTGAACATGCTTCCAGGCGTGAAGTCTCCCACTTGAAATGAAAATAGGAAAGAGCCACCAAGGAGCACATAAGCCAATCCTCAATATTTTTGTTTATCTGCTAATATGTACATGAAGAGCAAGATCAATATTTCTTCAGGCCCTTAATGTGAAGCATGTGGCTGCATTAATGAGCATGAACTGATGATGCAAAATCAATAGCTCAATCTATCCTTAACTGACTGTACTGAAGCTGTGGAAAGCTTTCTTTTGTTGTACCTATGAAAATCAGCCTGTATACCTTGTTAAATGTGTGGATCAGAACCAATCAGACTACTTTTTACAGTCAGTTTTGCTGAATCTCTCACCTGGAAACCTGGTCTGGATGGGACTAATTAAGCCCAGCTGCAGCATGACACCTGACAAAGATGCTTACTTTGAGTTTGCCCTTGAGTTGAGCCTTACCACAAGGAAAATTTATATTCTGGCCTTCTTTGGAAACAAGAGTGGTATAGAAAAATGGGAGACTTGGTGAAAAAGAAAAGGGAACAAAAATAGATAAATACACGTGACAAAAGATAACCTGTGTGGGTATTCTGGGAAGCTGAAGTCCAGTGGAATTCATTAAAAAAAATAAACAATTAATTTGGGAGTCATTTAAAAGAACAGTTAATGACAAGACCAAGGTAGATATTTCTTGGAGGAAATATTACATGATATAATCATATGTAGAATGATGCTGTATAACTTGTACATATGAAAGTATTGTATTTTAAAATAATATATTTTATATATAATTATGTATGTATATATGCACCTTTCCCACATGATTATAACTTTATTTGAAAAATTATAAATTAATTTATTAAACTTTATTATCTAAGAAAATAAAACAATTGTTTTGTCATTGTGAAAACTAGAACACTGTCTGGACTATAGTAAAGCTGCTTAGTTTACTATGTTATACTGTTATTTATATGAATGCCCACAGAATTGTTCCATAATTCAAAGAAATTGCTTTGCTGCTCTATATAGAAAAAAAAAACTCTCTTTTGATGTTCTGAACACTGAGTTATTGAACTCACTAGATGCCCACCCCCTTTTTTGCTATGGTTACTAAAATGCTTAATGTTTCTTTTAATCCTCATCAGAAAGAAAACGTCCATGATATCATGATGTTTGCTATGGAAGCTTATGTTTCATATGACAAATGTTTACCTGTACATTATTTATCTGAGAATGGTGATCTCACTAAAACCACTTGCATAAAATTTGAAACCACTTTGAGTTCTGTAGTCTAGGCTCAAACTTATTTCTGCTTCTATTGAAATCTATCAGCCCCCTTATTAGCAAAGTCATGAAATAATCTGGTTGTTTTGGAGTCTAAGTATAAAATGTGTTCATTTTTGTTCCTCCTTCAACCACAGCCATATGTAACTAAAAAATTAGAAAACTCCTAGCCATGGTGTTTAAAGCATGTAATCCCATTATTCTGAGAACTGAGACAGGAATACCTACCTAGAGATGCCCTATCTCACATAAGCAGGTAAATATATGATGATATGCTTAGTCTGTTTCAATAAATACTTAGATCGATATTGTGAACACCATTTTTCCTAGTAGACAGGTCATATTGCAATAAAATACATCATTAGTGTCTAAATCAATACTTAAAAAAACAATTTAAATTTCAAATTTACCTGTGACTGTGGATGAGAGCATTCAAAGCTAGGCCATCAGACCAGCTGGTGGTGAAGTTGATGACGTTAAGCTGTGGATAATTGTGCGTTGACTGTCGGACCCAGCTCAGAAGAATCTTTTCAGTGTTGGTTTGCTGCAATCCAGCCATGATAGTTTTCATAACATTTTTGACCTGTTTGTTAAAGAAATTTTCAATAAAAAGCACATACCCCCAAACAAGTACTCCTCACATTTTTAAAATAGTAATGCCTCTGGTTCTTTTTTTTTTTTTTTTTTTTTTTTTGGTTTTTCGAGACCGGGTTTTGACTCTGGTTCTTGAGGAAGGTTGTTTCCTAATTTTTTGAGACATCGCCACACTGACATCCAAAGGGGCTGTACCAGTTTGCACTCCCACCAGCAATGCAGGACTTTTCCCTTTACCCCAAACCTCTCCAGCATAAGTTGTCGTGAGTGTTTGTGATATTGGCCCATTCTAACAGGTCTAATATGGAATTTCAGAGTTGTTTTGATTCAAATTTTGCTGATGACTAAGGATGTTGATCATTTCCATAAGTGTCTTTTAGCCACTTTAGATTCCTCTGTTGAGAGTTCTCTGTTGAGGTCTGTACTCCATTTTTTATTGGATTATTACCACTTTTGATAATAATAATTACCCAAAGGATGCTCAACTATACTACAAGGACATGTGCTCAACTACGTTAATAGCAGAATTGTTTGTTTGTCTTAGCTATAATCTAGCAACAACCTAAATACCCCTCAACTGAAGAATGGATAAGGAAATGTGGTACATTTATACAATGGAGTACTACACAGGAGAAAAAAATAATGGCATCTTGAAATTTGCAGACAAATGGATGGATCTAGGAAACATCATATTGAGTGAGGTAACCCAGACCCAGAAAGACAATTATCATATGTACTCACTCATAAGTGGTTTTTAAACATAAAGCAAAGAAAACCAGCCTACAAATCACAGTTCCAGAGAACCTAGACAACAATGAGAACCCTAAGAGAGATGTACATGGATCTAATATACATGGGAAATAGAAACAAACAAGACCACCTGAGTAAATTTGGAGGATGGGGACTATGGGAGAGGGAGCAAGGAACTCAGGACCGCGAGGGGTGCACCCACACAGTGAGACCATGGGGATGTTCTATTGGGAACCACTAAGGCCAGCTGGCCTGGGTCTGAAAAAGCATGGGATAAAACTGGACTTGCTGAACATAGCGGACAATGAGGACTACTGAGAACTCAAGAACAATGGCAATGGGATTTTGATCCTACTGCATGTACTGGCTTTGGGGGAGCCTACACAGTTTGGATGCTCACCTTACTAGACCTGGATAGAGGTGGGTGGTCCTTGAACTTCCCACAGGTCAGGGAACCATGATTGCTCTTCGAGCTGATGAGGGAGGGAAACTTGATCATGGGAGGGGGAGGGAAATGGAAGGCGGTGGTGGGGAGGAGGCAGAAATCTTTAATAAATAAATAAATTAAATAATAAAAAAATAAATAAATAGAGATGTCAAGAAAAAAAAAGAAAAAGTAATTTTGTACTCTCACCTTCCAAAACTACAAGCTAAATAAACCTCTCTCTCTCTCTCTCTCTCTCTCTCTCTCTCGCTCTCTCAATAAGTACCCAGACTCAGGTGTTTTGTTTTCATAACAGAAAAGGACTATACCAGGGAAATGAAAGGCATGTTTGTCAAGGTGAGTCTTACCTGTTGATGGCCTGTTTTACTGGACAAATATGGAAATCTGTATGCTTATTATACTTATTCTCCAATTGACAGTACTATTAAATTGAAACACAAACATATGTGTGTATGTCTGTTTGTGTGTGTGTGTGTGTGTGTGTGAGAGAGAGAGAGAGAGAGAGAGAGAGAGAGAGAGAGAGAGAGAGATTATAAGCAATACACTTCATTGAATCAGCATTAACTCTAATTGAAATTGGTTAGGAATCAATTCGGTGTGATTGTTGTCTGAGAAATATGTTCAATATCATCTTTAGAGTCTAGCATACTAAAATACTGTTATGAGACTTGCTCTTTTTATAACTTTCAATAGACTTAAAAAGACAGGGTATAAAATATTAGACTTATTTTTAGTCAATAGTAAGATAAATCACTAGTGTTTACAAATAGAAAAGCAGTTTTAGTAAGAAAATGTTTGCTTATAATAACAAAAATCCCTTCAGAATGATGTAATTATATATATTGCATATGTTTTACACACACATATGCAATAATTGAATAAAAAGAGGGTAACAATTTTGGAGTTGAGGAAACACAGTAGGGGCTGGATGGAGCAAAATGAAACTAAAAGTTAAGTCATTCTATAATTTAAGGACAATATTTTTCTTTATAATGCATATTATTTTTTCCTTTCTATTAGATTACTATATGAAATTCAGCAAGTTACCTATCCATTTAATCACCAGATTATTTATCTCCAGAAAGAAGATTGTTTTCACAACATTCCAAAATACAGTGAACTAAAAATACCCTAGATCCATTTTGTAACTTAAAAGATAATGCCTATTATACTAACTAACTGCACCAACTAGCTTTATATCTGGGAAGAGAGAACCTCAATTCAGAAATTGCCTTCCTACGATCAGGTTACTGGCAAGCCCTTAAGACATTTTTCTTTTAAAAAAAAATAGTGATTTATTTGGGTGGGCTCATGCTGTTGTAGGTGGGACTATCCCTGGTCTTGTGGTCCTGGGTTCTGTAAGAAAGCAGACTGTTCAAATAGTACAAGCCACTGAGTTGCATGCTTCTATGCCCCTGTCATCAGCTCCTGCCTCTAGTTCCTTTCCATGTTTGAGTTTCTGTCCTGACTTCCTCCAATAATAAACAGTGATGTGAAAGTGTAAGCCAAATAAACTGTTTCTGCCCCATAAAGCTTTAGCCATGGTGTTTCACAACAGCAATAATAACTCACAGACACTGACTGGACTGAAAATGTTTACCTGTTGAAATTTTTAAAAATCGACAAGTTAACAATATGTAAAAGAGGAATATGCGTGCCTAACAGCTATAGATGCATGCTTTATTTTCCTTTTATCAATTGCTTTCAGCACAATTGTTTCCTAGTCTTGAATAGTTACAAATATTATTTAGAAATTTATTGAATTTCAAACTTTCATTCCCCTAAGTAGTCTGATAAAAATGCACATTCTAAACATTTTTATAAATTTTAAGAATGAAGTGATACTTCATTTCAGGTTTTTTAATCTACAGAATCATTTAAGTGACTATTCTTTTTCTTTTAAAAGCTAAAAATGGATCCATTATTAGATACTTGCAAGAGTAGGTAAGTAAATATGATTAATGCTTACCTACATAGTTTTCCTTTGTGTAAACCTAAGGTATGTGTGCACAAAAATGTGATGTGACAATATATATGCAATCATTATGCATCAATGTGAAATATAAATATATTTTGGGTTGGATTTTTTATCTATGAAGAGATTAACATATATTTGCCTTTGCAGTAAATACATATTTTAACAACTCATATTAGTTGTCTTTTTATGAACTGTTGAATGTAAATTATGGGGTATAATATAAAATCTGATTTTAAAACACTTATAAAGTTAGAGATGATATTTGAAACATGGTGATAGTTTGAATGTATGAAATCTGTGTAGATGTGTGGCACAATCTGCTGATAACTCTCTCTATCTCTTAGAGCTGGATTCTCCACAATTTTGTCACTCATCTCTGACCTACTACCTATTTACCTAGTTACTCTATAGATAAGTAGGTCAAATAATCATATACAATATATAATCTTTCACAGCATATTCTAATATTATGACATTCATGACCCCCAGGTACAACCATTTGTAGATGTATGCTTTGTGTACTTTGTTGAAGCAGAGTTGAAATAAGTCATTAATGGCATATTGGTGATGATGGATTTTCTCTGATCAGGCAAGCCTCCAATGATGAATGGAATTCATTTGCAAAATGCTTGACCAGACTGTCCTCTATGTGTATAATGTTTAAGGACAAAACAATATTCAATCCAAAATGCTTTTAGCATCATTGTGTGTCTAATTCAGCTTATCAGGCTCAGCCTCATTGGCATCGCTTCTACTAGAGCAAAATATTACTGAGAGAAAAAGAAAGAGTAATATGTATGTATAATTATTGTTTCTCCCTTTCCTACATAAAAATTGTTGCCAGGAAATCATTAAGATGGCTAGAAAGATGAACTGGGAATCAGAAAATAATCTTTTCTTCAAGACTCACAGTGCTTATGAAAGTATCAACTGAAACAAATATGTAAATATTTGTTAATTGGAATGCAATCATGACTAAGAAAGGAAGGGTAGATGCGTAGATGATGGCTTGGGCACAATTTTAGCCTGTGAAAGATTCTGAATTCCATCTTTAACAGTGAAAAAAGGCAATGGCAAAAGTGACAGTGTTACCTAGCTAGGTAAACAACGTATAATGTACAGAAAGCTGTACCAGCAAAGATTCCCCTTCGAGGAACAGTTTGTTACTCAGCTGTTATCACACAGACTCCTGCTGTTAGTCTCCTGGGCAGCTACCTGAATTTCAGAGCCCTGTCACCAACGGTCACAGCTTTTCTGCTGTCACACATCTCCATTGCTGATAAAATGGAACAGAATAAACTATCAGCCATCTGAACTTCAGTTAGGTCACTGTTGGCCAGATTCACCATGGTGTTAAATAAAGCCACTTAGATTCTCTGTCACCATGAGGCTATAGCTCCTTTTCTTTCAACTCCTGCCACCACTGTTCTCAGTCTCCAGAGCATGAATTAATAAACATGTGTCCAGCACAGGTTTGCCCACTTAAACTACTTCCCTAAATGTATCCCTCTTGAGAATCAGGCAATGAAGAGATGTGTCATCCTGATGAGGAACAGGGCAAGAACTAATTTGCACAGTTTGGCAGGACTTTGCAGAAAGGACTTTCAGCAGCAGAAAACATGGCACTCTCTGGTAATTGGATGTTGAAGTAATATTAAAAATAAATATACCAATGTGAATAACACTTAGAATTAAGAATTATCCTTAGCTTAGCCATCAGAGGTAGGTACCTGATTTAATATCACATGAGCACATATTATATATCCTTTAATTTATTATAAAGTCAAGTTCTTATTATGTAACACTACCTGGCCTTGATCTCATAACTCTCCATTGTCAGCCTTCTGACAACAGGGATTATAGGAGAGCACCACCATGGTCAGATGACATCAGAATTTTTTTCAAAGCCACTTATTTCAGAATGTATATATTCAGTTTCTTTTCAGGATAAGAGTTGTATATGAAGTGGAGACTAGAAAGGTGATGATGGAGAAGTAAGTTTGACATTCACAAGTTTCACAAGTCCAACATTATTTATAGCAGTATTAAAAACATAATACATGGCGTTGGAAGAAAATATTTACATATATGCATTTGCTTTAATGCTATTCACAATTGAATAAATCTATAAAATATATTATATTGACCAGAGTCTGCTTTTATTTTTTCTGAGATATTGAAACTTCACTATTTAGTATAAAAACACATATATGATCTTGGTGAGAGAATCTTTTGGGATTCAAGGATGAATGAAGAGTATTGAGCAAGGGAATTTTTCAGGATTGTTAAGTGGTTTTAAGAAAATGTGTCAGCATGCTAGGAGAGGTGATGTAAGTAGGAAGAGAATGCAAGAGTCTGTATACTTGCGTTCACAAAGCTAAGGTACTTTAAGTACACAATTGGAAAGTAGATGCACTGTATAATTATGTCTTAAATAAGGAAAACAGTAAATAAGGGAATTTCTTTTAGTATTTCTGGGTGTAAAAATCCTTCTCCCCATAACAACACCTCCCCTCCATGGTGCAGGGGAATTGTCTGTATCCTGTCAATCATGTTTTAAATAAATGCTGATTGGCCAGGTAGGAAGTATAGGTGGGACAACCAGACAGGAAGTAAAGGTGGAACAATGAGAACGGGAGAATGCTGGGAAGGAGGAAGCCCATTCCTCCACAGTCCTGCCCAGACCACAGAAGAAGCAAGATGTGACCTATCCCACCGAAAAAGGTACTGAGCCATGTGGCTATCATAGATAAGAATAATGGGTTAATATAAGTTATAAGAGCTACTCTGAGGCCTGAGCTAGTGGGCCAATAAGTTTATATCTAATGTAGACTCTCTGTGTGAATTTCTTTGGGGCTAACCAACTGTGGGAACTGGGCAGGACAGAAACCCCCACAAGCAGTCCCTCATGTTATGCCTCCCAAAGAATAAACATCAGAAAGCACAATGTTGACATTCTATCTTGGAGTGAGTGGAAAAGGAGTTGCAAGGGCACTAGAGGAGACGAGATTTGATGGAATCCTGTGGAAAACCAACTCAATGATGAACACAAGTTCACAAGCCTTTTGGAGATCTCTGAATCCCTGTGTTGTCCTCCTTGCTTTGTCACAGCTGGTGGCCATAATGCCCAGCATCATCTACAGACTGGGTGCCCTCAGAAGCTCTTACTAGGGTCATCAGAGAAATGTGTTCAAAACTATTACAGTCATTCTACTGGCACTTCTGGTGTCTTTTGTGGTCCTGTGTGCCTTATTTCATTTTTTAAATGTTTCAGCTTAATTCTACAAACAATTGATTGCATGGAAATGTTTCCTCCTTGAAGATATTTTGAAAGATACTGAGCAGCATAATGAAATCATTGGTGGCAGGCAGGGTATGTTGACACATAGCTGATTTTATTGAAACCATTTCTATATGAAAATGGCTAGAAACTAGCCAGCTTTGTATCATGTTAAAAGTTATATTTGTTTTCTGTTCTTTTAATACTGCTGTAAAATGTAGTTGAGCCCAGCCAAAATAAAAATATATCAGGACAATGGAATTATCAGTATGGCTGTTCAACTGAGGAAGTACATGGCTGGTCCCTCCACTTTACATCAGACTAAGTAATATTTACAATTCTAAATAAAATTCAACTCAAGTAAATGGAATAATCATGGCCAAATATTATACCCAATGAAAGAATCTTCACAGAAAAGAACACATATCAGACAAGACCTCCTGAGAAAATTATGAGGGGGGAGAGAAGGGAGGGTGGGGGACATGGAGGGGAGGGAGGAGGCAAACATGAGGGAATGGGATGTTCAAGAGAAGGGAAGAACAGAGAAGCAGATAAAGGAAAGTGATATCCTGATTGAGGGAGCCATTAAAGAGCTATTAAGAAACAGCACTAAGGAAAATCCCAGGAATTCTCAAGGATGACTCCAATTAAGACTCTAAGCAACAGTGGAGAAGATACCTAAATTGGCCTTCCCCTGTAATCAGACTGATGACTACCTTAATTGTCATCATAGAATTTCAATGATCAACTGATGGAAGCAGATACAGAGATCTACAGGGAAGTACTGGACCGAGATACCTGAGACCAGTCCAAGAGAGGGAGGAGTGATAATATGAGAAAAGGAGTTAAGACCATGATGCTGATACCCACAGACACTGCTGACCTGAGCTAGTGAGAACTCACTGACTCTGGACTGATAGTGGGCACATCTGTATATAAATAAAATTTAGACCTGCTGAATGTGGGGGGCATTTATGAGGCTTGGACAGTGTGTGAGGCCAATAGCAGTGGGACCAGGATGTATCTCTAGTGCTTAAACTGATATCTCGGAGCCCATTCTTTTTGGAGTGATATCTTGCTCAACCTAGATGTAGTGGGGAGGACCTTGGGTTTGCCTGGAAGTGAAATGTCAGACTTTGTCGACTCCCCATGGGAAACCTTAACCATTCTGAGGAGTGGATGGGGGAAATGGTGTAGAGGGAAGGTGGAGGAGGCAGGAGCAGGGGAGGCAGAGGGAATGGGGATAGCTATGCAAAATGAGAAAAGATTGTATTAAAAAATTTCTAATAAAAATAGAAGATCCCATTGGAGCAGTATATCCCCAAACCAAAAATATATACAAAGAAATGCTTTAGTCATTTTCCAAGACTAGAGTAGTAGCTCTGACAGATTTTAAATGCACAGAAATTTCCCCTGGAGGTAGTATAAAAGTGCTAAAATTGGTCTGTTGTGATGGTTACACATCTCTGTAAATAACCTAAAATTTTCGTTTGACTAGAGAAAAACATTCGTTCCTACAGATACTTTGAGAAGCTACTGAACAGATGAATTAAGCCTGATTGAAGAACACTGAATTTTACACAAAGAATTAGTAATTTATGGTTAAAAATATATCTTAGAAAAAAGAAAAGGCAGGCATATCTCAACTATCTCCAAATATGTAAACTCTTTAAAGATGCTAAGCAATCCTTGTCATTTTTACTTACAGTTGAAAATAAGTATACACCACTATTTTAACAGCAGCTATTTTCTCATCTAATCCTGATAGGAAATGAAAACATGTTCATGCATTTCCCTTTTGAGAGAAAAGGAATTATTATGACATTATATCCAATAGTGTTAAGTTAGTAAATAGGTACGTTTAAATTTAAGCTCATGTTGTAATGACTTTAAATGTTCATATGATTTTCACTTAACCAAATGACCTATGAGTTAGAATAAATTAGACAAGCACAAAAAGCCCTATCCTCAAGTTATTGAGAAAAATGCGATTCCAAAAGCTGACTGTATAACAGGCATACTCCTAAAAATATTCCTATTCTATTAATCTTTCATCATTATAGATATATATTTTGAAAATACAAGATTGATAAGTTTATTTTTTTTACAATGGTCATTTAAGGAACAGATAATTTTTCCTTTATAAAATTCTATAGTTTGTTAAGTGCACATATTTGTTAAAAATTTTTAGATATGGTTGGGATTTTGTCTTATTTTGCCAACCTTACCCCATGACAAAATTTCAACAATATCCCTACAACTATTCCAGAACATATTTTGTGATTATCCTATCCAAAATGACATACATGTGTAAATTTAAAAGGCAGTCCTGGGAAGATGGCTAGGTAATGTCAGTGATATGTGTTTATTTTGTAGGTCAATTAAATGAAAGGGGTTAGCAACCTCTTTTATAAAAAGGCAATGTCTGGTAGTATATTTACCTGCCAGTGGAGGATGATATTCCAAATCAAACCAAGAGTCAGCTTATGATTTCCATCCACTATGTCACTGCTTCCTATATTCACCAAATCAACCTGATAAAAAAAAGAAACTATTTGAATGGATAGCAAATGATTAATTATAAATAAAACAAAATGTGAAAGTATTGCATTTAGCTATTCTTAGAGCCTAAGCAACAGTACAGATTAAAAAATGTAATGCAAAAATGAAATGAAATGCATTTTTAAGTTCATTTTCCATATTAAATAAGTACCTAGGAACTGGATAATGAAAGCATTAACATATGAATGTACCACTGCACATTAAAGAGACCAATCAGAGTTCTCCAAATAAAATGGATAATAGTAATAATTCACAAAAGGATGCATGAAATTATGACATGCTGACTAGTATCAAATCAAGTTGAAACTTAGAAACAAAACACATAAAAATAAAATAAGAAGAATCAGCAGTATTTCTATTTAGTATAAAAGAAAATCTGGCCTGGAAGTCATGGTGCACTACTTTAATCCTAGCACTCAGAAGCAGAGGCAGGAAAATATCTATTAGATCGATGCCAACCTGGTTTACAGAACAAGTCTCAGGATAGTGGAGGCTACAAAGAGAAACTCTGTCTTTAAAAAAAAAGAAGGAAAGGAAAGAAGGAAGGAAGGAAGGAAGGAAGGAAGAAAGAAAGAAAGAAAGAAATTCTGATATGACGATTTTGGATGAAAATATTTGTCTGAAATCTCTTGCTTTAGAAAAATATTACAACTCTTATAAAAGCAATTGTAGCTAATAGGTGACTATCTTGTCTCTTCAGAGGACTGATTTGGGAAACAAAATATGTGTTTTACTTTTCATAGTAAATTTTGTTTGTCCTCAAGGGTTGCATATGGTGACAGCTTAGATCCCTTTGTAAAGAACTGAGAGATGGAGAAACATAAAAGTGGGACTTGGTGAAAGAATTTCAAGTTGTTGAGGGAATCAACTTTAGAAGAAATAGGTTTTCATGTATAAAGACATGTATAGCAAGGACCTAGATTAGTTTCCATAAAAGTTACTATAATATAATTTTGGTTTTCTCAGTTTGTATTTTTGTTTTCATTCCTTGGTATATAACCAAGCTCTCTCCTCTCTCTCTCTCTCTCTCTCTCTCTCTCTCTCTCTCCTCTCTCTCTCTCCCTCACACACAAATACACAAAAATACACACACACACTCACACACACACTCACACACACACGCATGCACACACACACACACACACACACACACAGATTTCTAACATGTGATTCTATCTTCCATGCTAACATCATGCCTTTTGACCTGTAGTAGTAATAGTTGTTAATAAACATTTTGGTAAGTGACCAGTTATGCGAAATTTCTTATAACAACACAAAACACACCATCAAGACATACTATGTCACTTATCTTTTATGTTCCAAGCTTATTAATTAAAATTAAGCAAAACATGAGCTAAAGAAAATTAAGCACATAAATTTGGGCCTTGTGGTATATGTATATAATCTCATATTCTTGGGAGACAGAGAGACAGGATTGTTCCAATGAAATCAGCCTTTGTGTCTAAAACCTAATATACCAAGGAAAAATGTGGTACATATACCCAATGCATTTTTATTCAGTCATTGAAAAGTTTAAATTCTTTCATTTCTAATAAAATGGTTGGAACTGCATTTAGCTATGTAATCTCAAATAAAGCAAGCACAGAATGTCAAGCACTGTTTGGTAGAGCTCCTTTGCAAAATCTCCAAAAGTTGATTTATATTGATGTTGAGACTAGAATGTGGGTCACAGTATAGTCGGAGCACAGGAATTAGAAAGGTTGTGCTGGGAAAAGGCTAATTAAGGGTCAGTAAGTTACAGTATAATAGAAGCAAAAATTTCTGTCATACAATTTGCATGATAGGGTGACTATAGGCAACAATAATGTTGTGAACATTTCAAAATGGTAGAACAAAAGATTTTGGAATTTTTCACCAGAAATATGTGGTATTTGAAGAGTTGTATTTAATTTGATTTGAACATCACATGATATATATATATATATACATTGCAACTTTATATAAGATTCTATTGATAAGCATATTTTTATATTTTTGTTCCTAATATCAAATAAAATTGAATATTTTAAATTTTAAGCTATTATTTATTTATACATTCAAACATTTTATTTGCACAAGTGCCTGAATGACATATTAAGTTTCTTTCCTAATTATCGTGAGTTAATGGTTCTATTTTTGCTTATCCCTCTTTCTTCTCACTTTATCCTAATATGATCAACAAACTTGTGCTTTTTCTTGACATCTATGATCATTGTGATAGTTTGCATGAGAATTAACTCCATAGGCGCATGCATTATTAACCCCATAGGCTCATACATTTGAATGCTTGGTCCTTAGTGTGTGGAAACTGTTTGGGGAAAGATTAGGAAGTATGGCCTTGCAGGAGGAGGCTTGTCACTGGGAGTTGCTTTTGAGGTTTCAAAAGCATACACAAGGCCCAGTCTCATTCTCTCTGCCACTCTCTTATCAATAATATGTAAGCTTTCTGCAGCTGCTCTATTTCTGTGCCTGCCTGATGCCTGTCTGCCTGCTGTGAACCTGCTGCCATGCTTCCCATCATGATGGTCCTAGACTCACCCTCTGGAAAATAGAAGCAAGGCTCTAACTTATTATTTAAAAACAATGCCTTTGCCGGGCTGTGGTGGCGCATGCCTTTAATCCCAGCACTTGGGAGGCAGAGGCAGGCGGTTCTTTGTGAGTTCGAGACCAGCCTGGTCTACAAGAGCTAGTTCCAGGACAGGCTCCAAAACCACAGAGAAACCCTGTCTCGAAAAACCAAAAAAAAAAAAAAAAAAACAATGCCTTTGTTATGATGTCTCCTCACAGTAATAGAAAAGAAAGTAAGACGAACATCCTTTTATATGATATAAGCAATTTTCATAGACAAAAATCCACAAGGCTTAAACAAATAAGAGATCATATGTAGATAAAATGATTTTTGTAAACAGTAATCCCCATTATTTATTCATTTTAATAATTACAATGCATTTAATATTTTAGATATTTTATAAAACAGCTATCCAACCCTCGTTGTTAGATATTTGCATGCTGCTATGATCTTAGCAGGTTTTCTTTTGTGTTAGTTTAAACTCTGCATGGATAAATATTGTGGCCTATATCACTTCAATACCAAGTATAATGATAGTTTTCATTATATTAAAGTACGTGTATATATATTTTTCTGTGTGTAGATTTTTGTGTGCATTTTCACATGCATTTATAAAATATGTTTACTATATATACTATAGATACATTTAATATTTAATAATTATTTAGTGTTTAATATTATTTAAATGTATTTAATATTATTAATAATAAATATTTAATAATATATTTAATAATAGTCAGCGTCTTCCCATAATTCTTTCAGATCCATCACATTCTTCAAACCCTACCCATTTGTGTCCTTTTCTATTTTAAAATAAAGGCCATTATGTCCAACTTCTGCTTCCATATACTCTTGGGTATGTGGCCTTCACTGGAGTATGATAAACATGCCAGAGGCTACGATTTAAAGAAAACTGATTTTGCCTCTCCAAGCACTATCAGTATGGGTGGAACTCAGATATGGGTGGGACTTCTTGCTCAACTCCCCCCTCCATGTTGGAATTTTGTCTGGCTTAAGCTTAACTCTCTGTATGGCTGAGAATTCATATTTGCAACTGCTTTGGCATTGCAATGTAGCACTGCAGTAAACAATGCAAGAAAATATTGTTTCCTTGGAGTCATTTATTCTTTATGGCTCTTAAAATCATTCCTCCTCCTCTTTAACAAAGATCCCCGAGCATCAGGAAGAGGGGGCATGATCCAGATGACTGCTTTAAGGCTGAGTACTTTCCAATCTCTTTGTTCTCTGCACCTTGACCGGTTGTGGATCTCTATATTAACTGAAATGGACTGCAAACAAAAGTTTCTTTCCTAAGCGTTAAGAGATTCATTGATCTATAGGTGTGATGAGAAGTCACTAGGACTGTTGGAATTAGGAGCAGTTGAGGGGGTGGTATGGAAACCTAGTGCAGCAGAAACTCCTGCAATCTATGAGGGTGACTCTAGTGAGGACTCCGCACAATAGAGGGTAGGGAGTCTGAACTGGTCATCGTTTGTAGTCAGAAAAGGCAACTAGTGGTGGGACTGTCTTTTCTTGTTGGCCAAAGAGGTCCTATGGAGATGTGTAAACAACCCAGTCTGATGCTAGGAAAAAAGTTATCTTCTGAAAACTGACAGCAGTTGCTGAGGACAACTTCCACTGAGCTCACTGACCATAGAGAAATCAAGCAGGGCAAGCTTGTAACATTCACCTCTACATTCTAGTCTCATCGCAAGAAGGTACTCTGCAGGCTATGGAACTACATACCTCGACACCAACCCCGGCACACAATTCTCCACCTACAATCTGCTCTGCCTGAAAGATATTGTGGCACAGAACAAGGGCAAGTGGCCAATCAACTTTTGCTTTAACTTGTCCACAATAAGAGAAGAAGGCCATGTCCTACACTACCTGTATGACCAGGAACCAGAGACTGAATTGCCCAGAGACTTATGGTAGAACCAAACGCAAGTGGCAAAAAAAAGTCATGAAATGATTCCTAATGACGTTCTTCTATAGTAATAGATTTGTGCCTCTTCTTATAGTTATCAAAGAGGCTTCCTCCAGCAACTCATGGCAACAGAGCCTCACAGCCAGATATGTGGATAGAGCGTCTAAATTGGAAATCTCAATTGGATAATGGATGAGTGAAAATAGGAGCAGGAAATACTGTGTAGGAGTGATAGGAAATGTAAGACACCAGGAGAACATGTCCCACCAAATCAGCTAAGCAGGAGTCACATGGGCTCACAGAGACTGAAGGGGCACGCATGGGGCCTGCATGGATCTGCACTAGGTCCTTTGTGTATGTTGTGGCTCTTTGTTTGCTACCCTTGTGAGAATCCTAAAAGTGGATATGGGCAGATCTCTGACTCTTTATCCTGTGCTTGGGACACTTTTCTTCATAGCGAGTTGACTTTCCAGTCTCAAAATGAGGAGTTTTGCCTTGTCTTATTGTATCTTCTGTTGTCCTGTCTGGAAGTCATCTCTTGGAGATCCCCTCCTTTCTGCAGAGGAAGCAGAGAGGGAGTGGATCTGGGTGAATGGGAAGGTGCTGGAGGTGGAGCTAGAAGTGGAGGGAGGGGAAACTGTGGTTGGGATATATTGTACGAAAGAAGAAACTAGTTTTAAAAAATCAAGTTGAGGAATAAAAATTAGAGCAAATCATCAAAAAGAGAGGAGGAATGGGTAAAAGTGAGTGATATTCTTATAATAAATACTAGGATGTATGTGTGTGTGTGTATATGTGAGTATGATCGATGAGAATAATTCTATGACTGAATACACTAATTCATTTTGTCATGCATTTTTATTCTAGGCAATGGAGGAGAGATGGTGAAACTTTCCATTATTTATGTTTTTAACTCTTTTACAGTTTTAACTTGGAAGTTAAAGTTACAGTTCATTCAGTAAGGAAAGTGACAGTTTACAAATAAAATGTTTATGCATTTTGGGCCAGCAATGACATGGATGTTTCATAGCTGCAAACCCTAATGACAACTAATCCATACCACTTAGCCAACAGAAAATAAAAAAAAATTCTCAGAGTATGTTTTCAAGATATGTGGCTTTCTCAGATCTTTTCTGCAATTCACATTTATTTGCAGGTGTAGATACTTGTATTCCTTAGTTTTTCTGTATAATACCCGAATAAAAGATACAAATTATGAAGGGAAAAGAAATAAACACAAACTATTTTGTCGCTCTTCAGTCTTGCTATTTGAATGGGGCTATTCCAAAATTACTACAAAGTAAATTTTATAAAATAATTGCACCCAAAAATGAACACATTTTAAAAGAGAATATTTAATGTCATTTTAAAAGTTTGAGTATACATTCAGAATCTTGACACTCTTAAACAGTGACTAATGGCTTACAACCTACCATGGATTGGATTTTATTAGATAAATGACTATTCTAGTAGCTACCTTTTATGAGTATACTTTCATCATTTATTTGTATTTCACATCCATATATTTATTTATCACGAATAGTAAATAACCTACTAAGTTTCTTCCACCATACTAATGATCCAGGTTTCCTTTATAAACATCCTAAGAGTTTTATAAATTATTAACATGTAGTTAAACATACTTATCTATAGTTAAGTGAATTTGTCTCAAGGATTTACATAATCCTTCTAAATACAATGCATTTAAATCTGAAACTAGAGAAAATTCAATATGGCTTCACTGCCTTGCAGTATTGTGCTTTTCTAAAAAAAATTAAGATTTAAACTATTTAAAATTTCAAGAACTATGACATAAATCACCGCTCTCTTCTTCCACTGAGACATGCATGTAATGTATATTTTATAATTGAATGATGAATAGTCTAATATATATATATATATATATATATATATATATATATATATATAAAATAAAAGGGAAAAATACTGTGATTGTATACCTGTCCATGAAACCAAGTTTTCCTCAATCCCTGCTTTGTTTGTATCATTTTAATATTGACTTATGACAATTTTTGTTAATTTATTTTGTATGCATGTACAATGTATGTGTAGAAGACAAGTTTTAACAGATTGTCTTCTCCTTCAACCATGTGGATCCTGTGGATCAAATTTAGGTCACTGATCTTGGCAACAAACAACCTTTACCCCGTGAGCCATTTTACTGTTCTCTTTCCCTATTTCCAATGGTTTAAATTTTATGAAGTCATTCATTCTATAACTTTTACCAGCTATTATATACCACATATATGGACTAAGATATGTTAAAATAATAGTGGCTTCAAACAAATGAAATGACTTTCTATAATTTAAACATTTTGATCTCAGTGTTGTAACATAGGACAATACTTTAATGAAGCTATGTTTTCATATATTGCTTACATCATATTTAACAATGAATAGGATTTTTTGTCTGTTTGTTTTAAGTCCTATAACCTTGAGCAAACATAAACACCTGAAAGGATGATATATGTTAAAACAAACATTCAGTCAATTGTGGTGTATGCCTTTAAACCCAGTACTAAAGGGGCAGAGGCAGGCAGATCTCTGAGATTGAGGCCAGCCTGGTCTACAGAGGGAGTTCTAAGACTGCCTGGACTGCTACACAGAGCAACATTGTCTCAACAAAACAAACCAGCAATTTAAAAGAAACAAATCAAGATGAAAGTATCAATTCAGGAAGCCTAGGAGACTACAAAATGTAATCTACACTTTTTGGCAAAGTAGGTATTATAACTAAACATAATTAAGTTTATTTTATAGTTTGACACTAGAGAGTAACACTTGAGAAAGCACATATTTTCCTCATTAATGATTTTACATTACAGAATAAAGTAAAATGTATATAATTTTCCATGCAGTATTACTTAAATTGAATTCTTTTATGCAATATACATTTCATATGTGTTAATATATTATGTTACTTTTCTAAAAGCAAGCATATATAACCTTTCCTTTCCAAGCCTTGCAATTTTGGCCATACAATTTTAAAAAGCATTATTAACATTAAGTTTAATAAAATCTAAAATTTGTAATGCTATTTGTAAGTGTATAAGTATTATTACACAAAACCTTCATATGAAAGTATCACTGATAAACAAGTACCTCAGGTTAGGTATAAATATACTTGAAAAAGTTGTCTTCCTCTCACTGCAAAAGTTAAAGTCTAAGTTATTTAGTAAGACTAGCAAACTCATATTATCTAATTCTTCAAATTCTTTTAAATTAAAGCATTCTTCAGCTTAAGAGTAACAATATTACAATGCATTGGACTATGAATTTAAAATTGAGATATGTATTTGTTGTGCATTGTTCTGTTTTACAAAAGAATATTTTGGAATATTTCACAGATGATGATGATGATGTGGATACAAATCATTGAAGCATTTGACAAATAGACAACAGTTAGTATTTTCACAGAGCTAACAGTACTGGTTTCTTCCGGAATATGGGAAATCAGCATTTCTAATGAGCAAGTCTTTTGAAGACCTATTATGAGGTTTGAAAATAATGACATCTTGAAATTTGGAGGTAAATAGACAGATCTAGAGAACATCATATTGAGTGAGGTAACCCAGATCCAGAAAGACAAATATCATATATACTCACTCAAAAGTCCTTTAGACAGAAAACAAAGAAAATTAACCTACATTTCACAATTCCAGTGAACCTAGACAACAATGGGGACTCTAAGAGAGATGTACATGGATATAATCTACATGGGAAGTAGAAAAAGACAAGATTTCCTGAGTAAACTGGGAGTACAGGGACCCTGAAAGACCCTGGGAGAGGGTTGAAGGGGAGGAGAGAAGAAGGGAGGGGAGGGGAGAAAAATGTATTGCTCAATAAATTCAATTAAAAAAAGAAAATGTACAATTCAGTGTGAGCCTCTTTGTAACATTGTCTACAAGTTAAATGTTGGATTTTCTAATATATAACCTCTTGTCTCTCTGTTTCCCTACATGTTTCAGAATGTACACCCCCCACAATAGCTTCATTTCTGTCTTATGTTATATTCTTGTATGTATTCCAAGTAGAAGAATGTATTGTGATAGTTTCCTTTCTTGAATTTTGTTGTTGTTGTTGTTGTTACTGTTGCTGCTGCTGTTCCTATCATCCTTTCTTGTCACCCCCTTCCTCTAGGATTTCTCTGTGTGTCCCGGACTATCCTGGAACTTGCTCTGTAGATGAGATTGGAACTCAGAGATACAACTGCCTCTGTCCTGAATGCTGGAATAGTAGGCATGTGCCACCACCTCCTGGCTCCCTTCCTCCATTTTATATATAATTTCCCCTAATAATATCACTTATATTTTCATATGTACAGATAATATAAAGACTGATGATTGTATACACAGAGAGATCAACAGGTAGGTAGGTAGGTAGATGGATAGATAGATAGATAGATAGATAGAGGCATTGTGTGTATGACAGAAAACTTGTAATGTTTGTTTTTCACTTATTTGCTTAGTATAATAATTTCCAATTCCACTCATTTCCATGAATATGATATATATTCATTCCTCTGAATAGCTGAACAAAACCCTCAGTGTGCATAGAAAAAAAAAGAAAATGTAGTCATAGAAATAATACCTTTCTAAAAAAAATCTTAACTATAAAATTTGGAAATGCCAGGGAGATGACAGAGCACAGTTGGTTGGTGGCCTGAAGAAAATGTTCAAATTATGGTTTATAAAGAAGTCACATCAAAACATATTACTTTATAACATGACTAAAATTAATTTTAAGAAGTATGAAAGGGGGGATTTTGTATGGATGGAAAAATGCAGATTCCAGAAGCTAAGGATTATTAAGTTAAAACGTCAGTGTCAGGTGTAGGCTATTTCTCTGTGTGCTGTTTGTGAAGCAATTCCCATTAGGCCCCCACAAACTACAAGATATAGCTAGTTACATTGGATACCCAGCAGAGTTTTATGGTAAGAGCCTGTTTCTAAAGACACAACACACTTTTATCGTTGAACATACAGATATCATGCTGGAGCTGAGATGGAAACTTCCTCCCTGCTGGCTCATTTCCACAGTGCCCAAAGATGCTATGCAGGCAGCTGCGGGAGAAAAGCGACCAATGATCCTTGCAGCTGTGTTCTCTCCATGCTATAAATCCAGTTCCCAGACTAGCTGTAGCCACTTGTTGAAAGGTGGCAGGAGTGTTATTTATCAGACACCCACTTTGAAGAAGGGAAGTCACCCTTGGTATTATTGGACCTGGTCACATGCCCTGGCCAGCAAGGCCATATAACCAACTTTGTTTTGCCAAATGGTCATGTTATCAAACTGCCTTGTAAATATTTAAGTTTGTGCTGAAAGACCGGTTCTCCTCTCAGCATTTCTCAGAGAAGCTTGTCTTGTTTGCAGTTTGTAGCAGTTAATGCAAGAGATTCACAACTGACAAAGTGCTAAGAATAATTGATTTTGATTTTAGCCCTAAATATCAACCTGTCCAAGCATCATGGAATATATTGAACAAGATATTGAAGGAGTGTAAGATTTAAATGTTAGGGAGGAGCACAGTCTTCAGGACATGGCATAGCTATAGCACAACACTTGTGGTTTTCTTCACAGTGCCAGCATTAGAGGCTTCTACCTACATGGCTGGCGTTTATGTGCACATTGGCAATCCAAACTCAGGTGCTCATTTATGTGCCACAAGCCTTTTACACATTTAGGAGTCTTCCAACCACAGAAAATTTAAACTACACATTAAATAATCTTATCTGAGAGAAAAAAGGCCGAAAATACCATAGAACTGCCTTCTAAGTTCTCCTAAAACAGTGCTCACACACAAAAAAAATAGTTTTGAAGTGATAGAATTGATACGAGAAAAATGTTCCCTCTCATTGGAAATTTGTTCTCTACCCCTTAAAAAAGCCACAAACAAATAGAGGCTCTAGATAATTTTGTAAAATCTAGACCTGGTGAGATAACAAAGTGATTTCATAGTGTCACCCTATTCCGCGGGAATTTGGAATTTGTACTATCCTTTCTTTGTTTCTCAGTACCATAGCCAGCCCAACTTTATTACAAAAAAATAGGCAGGCATGGGAGCAGAGAAAAATGTAAAGCTCAATAAAAATCAATAAAAAAAGAAAGAAAGAAAAACAAATTAGCTTTGCTCTCAGCAAATATTGTAATGATGGTATCACTGGACTTAGAAGTGATTTCTTCCCAATACATGGTTTTTCTAAACTAAACCAGTGATAGCAGAGATAATGTCATGATAAAACCACTGCCACATAAAAATAAAATCAGACCATAAAGTGGTGTGCATGTTCTATGAAGACAAGATATGAGCAGAATTCAAGTGGGGATAAAAGAACAGGAATGAGCTGCTGCCCCTCCTCAATACCACTTAAAGTTTTCCCTTTCTTCCCGTTTCTTCCTTCAGAACACCTGTGTCTCTATTCTCATCTTCAGATCTCTTTCACTCTGGCCACACCTCCTTCAGTACTAGTATCTGTGGTAAGGCCAGGTTATGCTTTGTAAATAAGACCTGAAAATGACGCCATCAGTTGACATGCCAATGTCAATGCAGGATCAAAAGCTACAGGCAATATACTGGCTGCAGTGTTGTTTTGAAAGAAAATGTCTCCCATAGAGAGGGGCACTATTAAAAGGTGTGCTTTTGTAGAGAGGATGTAGCCTTGGTGGGGGAAGTGTGTCATTCAGAACGCAGGCTTTGGGGTCTCATACATGGTCAAGCCACACCCAAGGAGACAGTTCACATCCTGTTGCCTTTTAGATCATGATGTAGAAATCCCCAGCACCACATCTGGTCTGCCTGCATTCCACCATACTCCCAGACATGATGCTCCCTTCTATGATGGTAATGGACTAAACCTCTGAAACTGTAACGTGCATCTCAAATAAATGTTTTCCTTTATAAGAGTTGTCATGGTCATGATGTCTCTTCACAACAATAGAAACTTTAACTAATACAGCTACTGAGAGAGGAAAAATTAGTCTTCTTCGGGGACAAACTACCTGGTAAGTTATCCAATCCCCCCACATCCTCTCTCTCTCTCTCTCTCTCTCTCTCTCTCTCTCTCTCTCTCTCTCTCTGTGTGTGTGTGTGTGTGTGTGTGTGTATTTGTGTGTGTATCTGTGCATTTGTAATAATAATATTTTAAAAAAATAGAAGGACGTGGATTTGAGAGGAAGTGGGGGACGCAGAAGGAATTGAAGGATGGAAAAAAAGGGAGGAATGATGTAAATATATTATTCACCTATGAAATGGTCAGTAAATAATTTTTTTTAAACGAAGTTATAGAAAAAGAGGAAACAAGAACTGGTTTAGCTTGAAGCATTAGAAATGACCATGACTCTCTAACCTTTTTCTGCCCCAGGGGGATGTGTATGTTGTTACCTGGTTGATATTGTAAAGATAAACCATCTCTGCTTCCTGTCAGCACATGGAAGTAGCATGGTCTCAAAAGAGAATGACTTCCTTATTTGCTCAGCAATGCGAGACAATGGACAACATAAGGATTTTTAGTATCGGTTTCAAGACTCACCCAGAACAACAGAGTAAGAACAACTAGGATGTTTCATACACTGTATGCTGCCCTGTTTACACCCAAACCCACCTAACCTGTTATTTTCTTTCTATGAGATAAGTCCACTGCCTGTGATTTTATATAGCCTCCTCCCCACAAACACAACACATATTCATGTTGGCAATTATCCAATCAACAACACTGGAAGGATATTAATGAGGTGGTTAGAGAAGATTCAAGTCACCAGGTCATTGTTTGAGAATATATATATATATATATATATATATATATATATATATATATATTCATATTGTGTTGCACATCTATCTCATGGTACTCTACTAAAGCTACACCTTTCATCAAGTTAGCAATTTTCTTTTATAGTTCAGAGAAAGTAAGTGTTTTTATTCAACTAGCCACTTAATGCATCACTATCCATGGTTAAGTCCTTCAATGGTGCCCGTTTATGGAACTAATCCTCAGTTATAGTCTTTTGAACTTTGGGTTTGGATGTGTTCTACTTTGAGTTTCTATTGCTGTAATGAAACACCATAACCAAAAACAAGTTGGGGAGGAAAGAGTTTACTAGGCTTACACTTCAGCATTGCTGTTCATCAATGAAAGAAGTCAGGACAGGAACTCAAACAGAGCAGGATCCTGGTAGGCATGAGCTAATGCAGAGGACATCATGGGAAGCTGCTTACTGGCTTGCTTCCCATGGCTTGTTCAGCCTGCCTTCTTATATGACCCAGAATCACCAGCTCAGAAATAGCCCCACCCACAGTATGCTGGGTGCTCCCCCATTCATTGATCATTAAATGAGAAAATGCCTTACAGCTGGATTTTACAGAAGGAGGCATTTCCTCAGCTGAGACTCCTTCCTCTCTGTGATTCTAGCTTTTTTCAAGTTGACACACACAAAAATATCCAGTCAGTACAGAATGTGTCTTCTGTTTCAGGACAGTAATTACTGCATTTGGCTTCACAAGATAACTTAGACTTTTATGATCATTATGCTAGTGGTTCTCACAACAGACTATAGATTAAAGGTTTTCTTAATTGTTTTTCTAACTATAAATAGCACCAGATATATCTATTGGTCTCTGGACATTCTAGAGCATTAAAGAATAACATTACTGATAATGGCAAAGATAGAACTTTCTTAATGCCTGGAGGACAGCACAGATTTGAGCTCGGAATAATTAAACAAAATTATTAAACTGTTGTGTTTTTATACTCAACTTTATAAGGAGAATTTATAGAAAGTGAATGCTATTTTGTATATCTGTCTACTATGCTTTGGAGCATGAGGAGAAATGAAATAACTATTCTAAATATTCAAAGTATTTATATTATTCTTATACTTCGTTTAACATTAAATATGTTACTATTAAAATGATTATTCTATTACTTTAAATAAAATCTATTATGATTAAGATTTATTTATAGACTTAGAAGATTTCTATAATACTGTGTTTTTGTTATTTGTTTGAATTCTCTTCAGCAAAACAGCAGTTTTTTTAGATACTCTTTCAATAGATTTTATCTATATTCATTCCAGTATTTACTTTTGAAAGAACTTCTCTTTTTACCTAATATGCTAGAAAAATTGTTATTTCCATTAGGTCATTTTAGTCTAATATCAGAAAAACCGAAAATTTGAAGCTGGAAAGCAATCATGTTTGTAAAGTTTCAATAAGATAACTTTCATATGTTAAACGTGACAATGACCGTACATTCATAAATTCAACCTGTTACTTTACAGTTTCCAATTTTATATCCTTTATGTTAGCCTACTATGACTAGACGAGTTGAGAAATACATGCAAGAATGTACAATATTAAAAATCTATTATGTATTGCAGTTATTTTAAGAATATATGGTAAATATTTTTGAAATTACACTTTAAAGAGTGTTGGATATAGTCAGAAATATACCAAAAGTGCCTTATAGACCTATTGGTCTATAAGAAAGTTTGTAGAAGTTAATATGAAAGGAAAACTATCTCCCTGCAAGGTCATGATGTAAACTTTAGTTCAGTCTTTCTCAGAGGAGACTAGATCTCCTCTCTCCTGATCACTCATTTAGTTATGATTGTTTATTTTTTTCTAGTACATCATATATATTTTCATCCAAGTATACTAAACCAAACAATTCTTCCCCTTCACAGTAGTTGTTTCTTTGTTAAACTTTTATTTTCAATGTGTGTTTAGTGTCACAAATATTAGCTTGAATCGCACTAAGTATGTTAGCAGTAGAACTGAAAACATGGCATACCATTCAGGAATCCATGTCTCTTTGTTTTACAGAATACTGCTACATGAAGGATTCAGTCAGTCTATTAAAACAGCTACATCAAGTAACATATAGAAACAACATGAAAGTCATAGCAGGCACAGGTTTCACCTTTCTCTGTCCTCTATGATTGTGTTCATTGGCTTCCAGAATTACATTAGCTGCAAGCACATACAAAGGAACTAGCACAGGGGCTCTGAATAAGAGCCTCTGCGATTTACAAGAGAGCTTAAGAAGCCTTATCTACATTTGGGCCAAAGCCCTTTCTCAAACATTAAACATGCTGTTTCCTGGTGTTCAGACCCTGTTCAGGTCACCACTTACATTATTTTTCTGTAAGACCTGCAGTGCCTTGTTGACATTGTTCAGAGCATGAACTCTTGTAGATCCTTTTTCTTTTGGCTAAAAAAAAAGAGAGAGAGAGAAATGGTGTTTACTAGAGAACAAAGAGAGAAAAAAAAATCTACCTGAAAAGACCAATATAAATTTCACTTTTAAGCTTGAATATTTTACATTTAAATGAACACATACTGTGAAATATATATATATATATATATATATATATATATATATATATATATATAGTCTTCAGGCTTTGGGATTTGTCCTTGGCATAGCACATCTTTAGCATAAAGAATCCACCTCCTGGGAAAGAAAGCACATATTTTCCCTTTACACAGTACAATTTGGAATGATTGTGCCTTCACTTTTTTTTAGCTCAGTGTATATTGTTATAATAGCATCAAGGATGGAAAACATTAACAAAATCTATAAGGAAAGTAAGCAGTGAGATAGAAAAGTAAGTTTTAGAAAAGTTTGAAGGAGATGTGAGTTTCTTGGACTGCCCACACTCTACTCACTAACTAGCCCACTTATACAAGCTCAAACAAGCGACCCTTATTTAACTCAGTCATAAAAGAAAGGGGGGTAATAGAAAAGAATAACAGGTTGAATAATAGAGGGAGGGACATAGGAGATGAAAATGGAGGTGAGTCTGATCAAAAATACATTGTCAGATAAATCATAATAAGGTACAGAATTGTCAAATACAAATTATTCCACACAAAATGTTCAGTGAGCATTCAGAAAACGAGAGTCTCTGAAATGTTTAGCACTGAATGGGACATACTTATTATATCCCTTACTCCAAGTCCTAGGGATATTCTTAGTCATAAGAGCCAGAGGTTTTTGATGACAAAAAAAAAATGTTTTCCCTACATAGCATGTTGGATGCACATTGAAACAAACATGTGTGATTGGGACAAGAAGATCTGTTCAAGACAAGATCTCAATATAGAGTAGGAAGTTGGTGGGTATAAAATCCCAAAACCATCTGCAGAGTTATTGCTATCTGATAAAAACAGGGAGAAGAAAAGTCAGTTTCCATTAATGATGTGATTCTTGGTAGACTAGCTGCACACTAGGGCAGATCCCACTACCAATACGAGCTTGGCAACAGAAATTGGGCTCAATGGCAAAATAAGAAATGTTTTAAAAGAAACAAAAACAAAACAGGAAGAGGTGGGGCACGCCTTTAATCCCAGCACTTGGGAGACAGAGACAGGTGGATTCCTGTGAGTTCGAGGCCAGCCTAGTCTACAAGGGCTAGTTCCAGGACAGGCTTCAAGACTACAGAGAAATCCTGTCTCAAACCCCATCCCTCCAAAAAAATGTAAAAAAAGAATGATTTTCAATGTCAGTTGGGAATGTGTAGGAGGATGGATAGGGTGCTAATGGCCAGAGTTGGAAGGAGAGGGTGCATATTTTCAAAATACAATGCATAAAATTCACAAATAATAAATTATCACCAAAATATGTAATGTTAAATAAGAACAGTATTTCTTTGACTACTACCTAGTTGTCCTAGTCACTAGAATTCAAAATTTCAATAACCAGGCTTCTTAGTTTATAATTAGTTTATCCCAAAAGTTATATCCCATCTGTTAATTTTATAATAGCATCTGCATAATTAATGAAAATACACAACACCTTATTTTTTCTAACTGATAAGTTTTAGAAATTCGATTGTTATGATACTTGTATTTAATAACAATTATTATTTTTGATGGATTTCCCTTAAAGCAAGTTTTCATTAGCTATCTCCAGGAATATATCAGAAAGTCATTTCCTACTAACAACTTTTCCTTGATATCTTCAAAAACAATGTCAGAACAAATCAGCTGCTGAAACCAGTGATTTATATAGCTCTCATTTTAAGTTTAGGGAGGCTATTGTTTAGTAAAAGTCATGACCTCCAAAACCTGGTTTCAACGTTTTGCTCTTGCACTTTTGGACTATGTGAGCATGAGAAACTTCTTCCCATTCTCCGGTTGTCTCACCTGTTAAAACAGAGCTAATAAAAATAGCTGTTCTACAACTTTAAATAGGAATGTGTGTAAAGACGTTAGATGGGGAGTTTTGATATAGTATTTTCAGATTTTTGCTGTATGGAGTTGGTAGTACATGCAAGGTACTTCACATTATTATTAAGCAACTTGCAATGCCAATGGTTCCATACAACTTGTATATGTAATTATTCTAATCTTAAAAGAATTAATATGTATTTACAGAAATTATCAGTGGAGCAAGGCTTTAACATTTGGGCTGGGACTATGCAGTCAGAATTTTCTTATTTCTTTTCTTACCTTTTCTTTACTTTGTGTATGTATAGAATAAATAATGTACTTTTGTACTTTTAATTTTACCGTGTACTTTCCAAGAGTCTTCCCAACCTTCTTAAGACTTCCATACCCTAGAGAACCTTATTCTTTAAACTGGCTGGATAAGCTTCCAACATTTATCCTAAGTCTTCTATTCGTCAAGATGACTTGACTAGTATCCTTTGTAAAAGACATAAATGTCTTGTTCCCTCACTTCCTCCATCTCCAAGCATAGCCTCATTAACAGAAATCTCCACTTTTCATATCTTAGAAAATTTTACCCCATGAATGTCCAAGTGATAACAGCCTACATTTTAGTATTTTTCTATTTACCACCACAAACATCAAGAAAACAAAGGTACAGAAACATGTTTTCTACAGAAAAGCAGCAAAATGTCATCATTAGTGTGCAGAGAATGAGAACAGTTTATGAAAGACAGTGAGATTTATTTATTTTTTTATTTATGAACAGAACTGACACATAATTACCAAGAGTAGCTGGATGCTCACAGGCACTAATTTCTTTATCACCATTATAAAAATGCACATGTTCTGCATATACATTTAAACATCATATATGCATAAAGTGAAATTAAGACTAAGCCTACACTGCCCCTTCCAACTGGCTATTTGACAAAAGTTTAAATGTAAAGAATTTGAATATTTTATTTTAGGAAGTCATCAACCCAAGTTAAATTTCATAAAAATATATCAAATATGCATATAAATAACATGCATATAAATAATATTATACAGACCAGATTATTTTAAGGAACATACATGTATTTATGTATATACATGCAAAAACAACTAATGAAAATAGGAGGTGATGCACTTGAAAGAGAGTAGAGAGGAGTATATGAGTGAATCAGAAGGAGAAAAGGGTGAAATGTAATTATACTATAATCTCAAAAATAAGACAAATGGGTTAGTAAACCAGAAAAATGTATCACTTTGAGTTAATAGAGTAACATTATAATCCTATATAATTATTGAAGTTAATTAAAAATGAATGCACAAAGTATGGCTTTTCAGCATAGCTACAATATTTGAAAATCATTTTCATAGCCATGCTTCCATATACGTACCAAAATATTATTTTAAGTAATTAAAAGAAAAAAAATGAATTCTATGGAATTTAAGAGGGAGAAATTAATTTTAGAAGTTTGTTCTAAAAAGCCTTCAATAGCAAGCAGAAGCCAATGTTTTTCAAGGACTGTCAGAACACAAAGACGCACACAAAGCAAAATAGGTAAACAAGACAACAAAGCAAAATTCTGGGCAATGACTGAGCGAACAGGGACCAACTTGGCTTGGTGTGGGAAAATTGCAGGAGGCAACTCAGAGATAGGATTTTGGCCAGATCTAACTTTGATAGACAGGTAGAGTTTCTATAGTACATACAAAGCCTTGGCTTGTGTGTGGGGTCGTGCTCATGTGCAGGCACATGCTTAAATGCGCATGCTGGAGAGCTATAGTAAAGGGAAAAGAGATAAGATTAAAGCAGTAACTGAATAGGGCTCATTAGACACGCAGAGTGGATGACTGTAGGTAGAATGGCGTCCTAAGCCCTGCTTACAAGAATAATAGACATCTAAAAAGATTTCTAAGTCAAGAGATTATGATTTAAGAGATTTTCTCCATTATGAGACTTTCATCAACTGAACTCAGACTCTTCCATGACTTTAGTGACCTATAACATTGTATTACCATGTTATGTCCTTCATAGGGATGTTCTAAAGTTATACAAGTTAAATTTCTCAAAAGGAAATTACATTTTCATCTCATTTGCTTTTGGATATCAGACTAAATACTAACATTTTATTATGCTGTACTAAAAATAATTTTATTTATAAATACAGGTACATTTAAAATATGTGCAAAATATAAAACAGCACAAAGATAAGTTTAAAGTCATTATGCATAAAATTTTATACAATTAGTCCTTAAGAAGCATTTTTAAAAAGTAAAGGCAAATATTGCTTATTAACAGAATGTATTGCTGAATTTTTTACTATATTATTCTGTATAAGATAGACAATGCCAAAAAAGAAATTTATAATATGATTTAGTTCAGTAATAAGACTGTCTTGTTTATCTAATACATTGGTGAATTTTATTAGATAACTGAAATAAAACTAATTCTTTGAGGTCTGACACTTCATTGAGGTTACTGTAAATTTCACAATAAATTTCCTGGACTGGGGAAATTTTTCAGTGTACAAGTTTGAGGGCCAGAGTATGGATCCTTAGCACACACATAGTTGCCAAATAGGTATGGTAACCTGTCTGTGATCCGAGGGCTCAGGAGACAGAGACAGGGACCACAGAAGAAAGCTGACTAAATAGACCAGCTGAACTGATGAAGTCTAGGTTCAAGGGAGAGACTTTGCCTCAGAGAGAGACTGAGCCAGATATTTTAAGTCAACCTTTCGCCTTCACACACACACATGCACACACATGTCTGTATGTCCACATGAAAACATGCATCCACTCCCACATACATACACATGAGAAAGAAAAGAGAGAGCAAGAAGGAGCGAGGGAAGAGAGTGAGGGAGAAAGAGAATGAAGGGAGAGAGGGAGGGAGGGAGGAAGGAAGGAAGGAAGGAAGGAAAGAAAGAAGGAAAGAAAGAAAGAAGGAAAGAAGGTTCCTACCAGTTTTTGTCCTGTCAGGCCTTCCAGGAGGTCTAGGAGGCATTTCCCATCCTGCAGGTCACTGAAGAGGTTGTCTATGCGCTGCTTTCCAAACTGAAATAAAAAAAAAAAACACACCCACTTGAAGAAATTACAATTTTTTTATGATTCATATCTATGACAAAGGCTTTGGAAATTTAAAACTATATTTAAGGGCATTTGATGTATCAAATTAATAAGTGGCCAGGAGTAATGGATGAAAAAGAAAGTTCAAGCTGATCATGAGGATCAAAGAAATTATAACATTAGGACAAATGTACGTAAACTCTTAATGACAGCAAGTTGAAATTTAGAGCGTAATTAATTTAATTATCGTGTCATATTATTCAACATCCTTTTGTCACACCTTACATACAATAATTCAGAAAGTCTTGTTCTCATCTTAAAACAAATCAAGTTTTGAGAATATCTGATTTATTTTAGTTAGTTAGCCAGTAGTTAGTTTGAAGCCTATCAGACCTGGTAATTTTAGGTGGTCTTACACCCAAATACCTAGTAATCCTAGTTGGTCTCCCATCCATGTACTATCCAGGCCTAACCATGCTTAACTTCTGGGATCAGATAAGATCCATGGTGTTCAGTGTGGTGAGGCTGTAGGTAGAAAAATTGAATTAAACAGGGTGAAAATAACTCTAATAAGGTTTTCCACTTATTTTTCTAGGATATCTACTTAGAAATTCCATTAAAGAACATAAAAATTACTATAATCACTAAGAAGTCCTAAAATTCTTAGAGAAACTAGGGATGGGAGACACTGAATTGTGCAAATGGATCTTATCACTGTTGCATCGTTTCCGTCATCTTAACAGTAATGCACTCATCTTATGGGAGCAGTTGAGACAAAGAACTTGGCTGTGCAGCCCTTTGTTACAAAACTAGAAATCATAAATCCAATGTTTTGCATTGGTTCTAGGTAACTTTTGAAGCCTCTCTCTGCTCCTTCCATCTTACCATGCTATTCTTTCAACCTCATCTTTCTACTCTGTTATCTTGTACAGATACTGTTTCTTCTGACAGACACTCCAAATATTTTCTAGTTTTCATTTAAAAATATCCACAATTCCTCTTGGTGAGATTATTTCCAGCTCTCTTATCACCCAGATTATCAACAAAGACTTAGCTTATCTAGCACTGAAATTAATGGAACATCAACAAACCTATGCAAGATGCTGCATGGAGCTTATATTGGTAAATCAGACACATAATGCTCAGATGACAGTAGTTCCTTCCAACTGGGAAAACATATTCAAGAATGATAATACCACAAATATTAAATAAGTGGATCCAGGAAAACATAACTGTGGAAATACCAGTCTGTGGACTCGAATCATGAATTGTTTTCTCCTGCGTGTCAAATAACAGGCCTAACATTAGTGATTTGCCACTACTCACAAGCCACTTAGATTGCAAATAAACTTTGTAACTTACTTATCAAGAAAATCCCTGTATTCAAGAAAAAATATTGATTTATCTATGATTAAAGACATAAAAGTTGGATTGTCCCACAATCAGATAGCAATGTCAATGATTGGCCCTGTAGCTGCCTAGATAGGTGCGTTCTATGAAGAAAATCCTGGCTTCTGCAGGCAAGTTACTCATTCTTGTATGCTCAGGTTTTGTGATATCATATCAACTAAGGACAATTTTTTACAAACTATTTTTTTGAAATTATGCCCCAGTAGTTCTTTTTGAAACTACAGTGTAAGAATGAAAAGAGTACAAAACATTAACATGCTGAAAGATTTTTAAAATGATTATTATGTATACTATTATGTATAAGCAAATCTTAAAACTGTGATATTTTATGACTCTTTAAGCAGATGACTGTATATTTCCTAATAATACCATAAATATCAAGAATGTAAACATAATACTGAGATTTTGTTTTCCAAGTAAATTAAAGTACAACTTGAAATGCTGTTTATTTCAGCAGCAAGTTTTATCAAAGCAACTGAGAAAAGAGTGTCTTCTAAAATTGTGAAAAGAAGCATCTTCCGGATATAGCAGTTTTTAATATAAGCACATGTATTTTTTTTCTGGCAAAGATTGTTGTTCTTAGGCCATACCAGGCGTCTATATTGGTTGCCAGACAAACTCTGACAAACCAAGAAGAACAATGATGAGAAACTGACATTTATTCATAAAGAATAGAAGGTGGGAAATATGAAATGTGTCTCAGAGCACCTAATATAAATATCATATAGCACCAAACATATGCTTTGATTAGGGAAAAGAAGTAAAGACCAACAAGCTTAGAGAATCTTACCTACAGTCTAAATGTGACGCAGACTCGGTAATTTTCCCTTTAATGGCAAATTTGACCAAAATGGAAGAGGAGTAATGATGATACTACTCTCTTCAAAGGTTCCCAAGTATAACTAGTTGATGATCTTAGTGCAAGGAATCAGCATGTTAGTAGAAAAGAGACTGATACTATTATTTTATCAGTTTTCAAAGCACATATATAACCAATGATTCACTGAAGTCTCATAACAGAAATCCAAGTCTTATTTGTTCCACTGGCCATATTTTCATCCAGAAGAAACATGATTCCAGCAAATGAGATTGAATGAATTCATCCTGGATATGGCAGTATCAATTCAATATCTTAAGGTTTAACAGTTCTTTAAGAGCACATGCTGAAGCAGGGTTTGCCCTGCTTCCTTTAATGTATGTTTGCTTTAATGTAAAAGCAAATATCAAAGCACTTTTGAGTAAAATTCCCATCTACGAAAGCAGTTCTCAACGAAATGTCACGGAGCTTCAGATGCTTAGTCTACATGTAATATGACTACCCCACAGAGAGAAAAAAAAATCTCATTACTCCTGCATCCTGCACTTGGTTTTAACTACTCTCAACTTCTTGTTAGACAGAATTATAGATAATATACTGCAAAGGATCACAGGTTACAAAGGCAGCAGAAGCTAACTTTGGTACTCAGGTGCCCTGTTCACTAGCTATGGTATCCTAGTAAAGCAAGTAAACCTTTGAACTTATTTGTAAAATGGAAATTGATATAATAACAGCTCAGAGCACACTTGTGAAGTTTAAATGAAAAAATGTTGTATTCTGTAGGTATTGCATTTTGATGGGCAACTCATTCTTATTTAATAAATATGGGTTGATTTTAACCTTTATTTTATTAGCGCTTCTGTATTTATCTAGCGCTAAGTACTAGGTACATGTGAAATTTTAGCATGCTATTGAATCACATAGAAAATGTTGAGCTCATTTGCAGTGTATATGAGTACAACCCCTATAATAGTAGGTTAATAGTATAAGAGTATAAGTGTAGCCCCTAGAAGAATAGTAAGGAAGGAGAACTGTAATTGTGCACATAAATCACTGAGAATGAGGAAATAAATGGTGGATTGGAAAGCTCATAGAAGATTCACGCCCTTACTCTGTTGCTTCTTTGGCTATTTTAATTAAATCTCAGTTTGTTTCTGTCCCATTTCTTCTTTGATATCTGTAACATCTTTTTTTTTTGTTCACAGGTGACATTTAGGGTAATGAAAAGCATCCTATTTTCCTAAAATCCCATCGTTAATGGCTTTCCTTTCAAGTGCAGAAAATGATTTTGTAAAAGAAAGTATCACATCCTTTTTGTTCCACATGACTCTGTGGCTCTCTGTCTTCAGTTCCTTTCATGACTAATGCTTCCTTTATTAAATGAACTCAGTGAACTTTTGACATTACTCAGCAGATTCACCCATGAGGTTATTGACTTCTTTGCTAACCCAAGTAGCAAGATGAAGTGATCATAAAATAGCAACCCTTCTATAGTACTGTAAGTAAAGAACTAAGAAACATGGGAGCCCCTACAATGTTAAAAATATTAATAGGTGGTATAAACAAAGAGGAGAACAATTAAAATAAAAAAAAAAACCCAACTGTGAAAAGCTCAGAAATGCATTTGTGAAGCTGTTTAAGGGGCCTCTAACTATTCGGAGTTACATTAGTCTTTTAACCTGAAAATACAGAAGGATCAATATAGTGTTCCAGTAAGAGGTAAAGAGCACACGGATAATTTAGCATGACCTTCTGGTTACAAAAAGGTCAAGCCTTGGATATATCTGTTGCTCAAAAAGTCAAGAGACTGCTCAGTGATTACAAATGTCTGGACACTGGAAACAGCAAAAGGACTGCAAAAGTGAGGATTCAAGATCTCCGGGGAGGCAATGCTGCTGGACTGACTGCTCAGCACAAAATGAAACAGCCCACTATAGTTTAAAGAGGAACTCTTCATAGGTGATATAATTCCTTAAGTATGGTTTTAAAAAATTTAACAACAATTGTATTGCAGCATAATATACATACAGGAATATATATATATATATATATATATATATATATATATATATATATATATCTTAAGCTATATAGCTCAATGAACAGCAATCATACTTGGAAACAGTAACAACCTCATGATACTTCTGTGGACTAGCGTGTTTAAGAATGAGCACTGTACAAATTGTGAACAATACATGTTAATAATGCTTTACAAGCCTCTCAATAAAGACAAATTAAACATGCTTCAGCTTTAATTTTAGGAATGTAATGATTGAAAGGGTTATGGATTATAGAGAGAGTATTTGGAAAGAAAATTTCACTCTGATAAAATGTGTTTTACAAAGCACAAAAGTTGTAATTTTATGAATAAAATTTACTCTACATTCACAATGCTTTTATTGAAATCCAAATCTTCTATATTCTTATGAAATGTGGGCAAGTGTCCCTTCTAATCCATGCCTAATTATTTCAGTTTTTAAAAACAAAATATTGTATTACCCAGATTGTGTGGTAATGATGTGAAAATTTTATGTAGAATGGAATTTTAAAAAAATAAGATATGCTTAAAAGATGCTAACTATCATGAATTTATTCTGTATTTTGAATGATAATGCTCATACTTCTTGACAATTCCCTCTTGTGAGCTTAGATTCAGAGTGATCAATAGCACTATCTAGCTTGATATCATAAAGATTAAATAACTAATAAATGTAATGTGTTTAATATAGTCCCAGATTGAGAAAGTGTTTGATAAACTCAAATTATATTTCTTGTGTCATCCTTCATGTTAAATGTTCTTACCAGGCAGTAAGGTTCCAACTTTGTTTTGAGGATCAATCAGCCATTGCAAGAATGAGTAATATTGTAAAAGCTTATCAAAAGAATGTTTGCAAAGATGAAGATAGAGTCTTATGAAACCACTAGAATAGAGAACTATGTTTACTCCTAGACTCAGAGAAGAGAGCAATTTTTGGCCTGTAGACAATTAAACAAGTAAGAAGGCTGCCTGAGAGGATCTCCCATCACTCAAGTGTCCTTATCATTCTAGATGCTTTCTTTCATGTTTCTTTTAAGAGCTGCCATTAGCCAAATAAATGCACCTGGAAATTCTTGGGCTAGGGAATCTGCCTGTATAGTCAAGCTAGTTACTCGGGAGAGAAAAATGAGAAAGTGGATGAACCATCACTATTTTGACACTTCACACATTGCAAAAAAATTGTCGCAGACATCCATGTCAGGCAGGAATTGAAAGCCCAAATGTTCTTATTTAGGCTTAATTTACCAATTATATCTCTAGGAATGTCATCGCAAAAACCAAAATGTATCACTGGAATACATTTTCTTCTTTAACAGGAGTATCGAAGTTCTGGAATGTTCTTAGGATTTAACAGATGAAAATTAACATGTATTTATTCATTATCACTTAGCATCAAATACTTTTAGAGACTCTTATGTACCAGAAATAGCACTGAAATCTGGCTGCAAAGATAATGAAGAAAAAGCCAAGTTATTCCTTGGAGCTAAGAAGTACTCAACAGCTAAGTTATATAATATAATACTTTCACATTCACCCCAGTTGCAAAATGTCATTCTATTCAGCAGTGTATCTTTATAAAACATAATCACTAGCAACCAATGTGTATGCTATAGTATTAAGTTCATAAAAAATGACTCAGGCAGATTTCACATTACAACCTTGAGCAGTAGCAACACAACAATCAAAGGCAATCCAGTCATTGTCTATAAATGGTTTGTTTCAAACAATAAAGGAAAAACATGATTAACAAAGTCAGCATATTTCATTGTCTGATAAAGTCTATGTCTTACAAACTTTGTTTAAAAAAATGAATTTTTTACTTAGACTTCTGATTTACCATTTGTAAATTACCATGGATAATCCTAGTTCATTTCTCCATGTTTTCAAAAACTAAAATTTGCAAAACTTTGGTAATTTTGTATTATATATTATTTTATATAGCCATAATGAAATTAAAAAATGTAACATAGAAGACTTACAATATTTGAATTTAATAACTCTTTTTTATAAGAATTATATGTTCCATATACATTGAAATACTGAAAGATACCTTTAATTTTTATACTAAATCACATAGTAAATTATTTATATTTGGACACATAGTGATAGGCAAATAAATGAGTTATGATCTATTCCAACAAGCGTTTTACATAAAAATATAGCATGAAGTTGTCAAAATGAAGCATTTTGTTTTGAAGTATGTAAACACATATACATATATACATGTCATATACAAATATGACATAATAAATAAGATTACTGAGGAAATATTATCTATCAGTACTTAGAATGAAATAAAATCTACGGTGGTATAACTTTATTCACACATGTAAAAGCAATGACTTAACATTCATGTATTCAATAAATAATAAATTTATATTTAATCTTTAATTTATATATATTTTCCTAGTTACAGTCCTGGGCAATTGTATGTGTTCAACGTGTGTGACAAAACATTGTTTTTCCCCTAATCATGCTATTCTGCTGCTAACTGAGGAAGTGAACCTTGGTCAATTCATAATATTTTATTAGACTATACTGAAGGCCACTTTGTAGACACTAAATCAAGGAAGTGATTCATAAGGTTACAAAGTATAGAATATGTAAGTAAACGCTTCTATGCCTCTTGTATTTCTATTTCCTTCTAACAAGTTGAACCAGAAGATGTTTCCAATATTGTAGTAGTAGTACATGGTTGAAGACTGGCTTTTTCCATATGAATCATTTTCACATAGATTTATTCATTAATTTTTGAGCCAAACATCAGTGTACCTTACATATTTTGCTTTAATTAAGTTCTACAATAACCAAGGAAACCCACCTATAATTTACACATAATAAATTTGTGGCATAGAGAATACAAATAATTTTTCTAAAGTCACCACAATTAAGCATTACATAAACTCTAAATGTAGACACTTTACCTACCAATCTCTTAACCATTCTTGCTATCTAAATGTTGTTTAAGTTATGGTGATTTGTTTATAATATCATTCAGAATTACTGATAGGTAATTATAATTTGGGCACCTACATAATCTCCAAAATGCGAGTTTTAAAACTTGTTTTTGTTGTTCACTTTGCTATTTTGTTCATAGGGTATGAGTGTTCTTCTTCTTCTATGCACATGTCACATGCCTGCAGAAGCCGGAGCAGTGCGAAGAGACCCTGAGAACCAAACCTAGACCAGGTCCTCCGCAAGAGCAAGAGGTGCTCTTAACCACATAGTCATCTCCCCACTCTCTCAAGATAGCAACGTTTTCATGTAATCAGTTCTTTCTGTTCTTTCCCTTTAGTTACTTAATGTCACATGCTATTTGACAAAAGTAGTTATTCTTTATGCTGGGCTGAATCTGTGGCAAGCTAGTGGGCAAAGTGGTACTTCTTTCATATACATTATGATCTTTTTCTCAGGTTTAGGGCTGTGAAGATGGTTCAACCTAGGCTGATATTCACAGTGTTGAGCACAGTAAGTACCCTGTGTCAAGTAATGATATAGACTGGCACCCAAAGTTGTTCTCTGACCTCCACATATACACGACCACACGTGCTCATCTAGTCACTTTCCAAGCAGACACCCATAAATACATCCTCACAAAGACTAAACATTTGAAAAAAGAACGAAACCTGTAAATTGTTATATTGATTAACATCAGAGATTCTGTTAACTCCTTGGGATATCCATATGACTGGCATTCTTAACAAATATGGCGAAGACTGCTCCTGAGCAGTAACTCAACTAAGGCAATATTGTCTAAAGGTTTGGAGAACTATTCTCTTGTTATCATCAACTAAAGTGAAAAATAAAATTAAAGTCCTAAAAGGTGATGAGGATTAAATTAGCAGCAAATAAAATAATAAGTTTTGGGTTTGTGCATTTACTTTAGGCATTTCATAAACATATAAACATGCCAGTTGCATTTTAAAAATCCTCCATTTATTGGATTTATTTTGAAGAAAATGGTACTTGAAAGTAAATAGCACTTATTTAAACTGCTCTTCTGGTTTTTCTCAATTGTGCAGAAAATGTTGTTAAATTATATAACACTTCACTTGTTTTCATCACATGTCAAAGGAGAGAAGTATTTAAGTTACACAACATTTAATCAGCATGAGTCACATGCTTCATTCTGTCCCACACATCAGGAAGAATAGAGAGATGAAAGGTGTTTTTTCCCCTTTACCTATTGCTATTGTTTTCACAGATTTTGTCACCTTCTCGGAAAGAGGTGTACTTTAAAGCAATTATAATTATAATCCTCTTGAGACTGGTGTCATAAATGTGCTGCTGGTACAAATAAGAGAGATTTTTTTTCCATTCTGGGAGAATAACAGAAAGTAGGAGTTTCTCTACTGATTCTTAAAAGTTGAATAAATTATTAACAGGAAAATGTGGAAGGTGGAAGAGAGTACAAGCACAATGACCTTCAGATGCTAGGATCAAATTTCATTTTATGATTACCCTAATCGCAGTAAGCCAGTTCTTTAAGCATAGGTTCTATTGAGGGGCAGAAAATGATCACATTACAGATGTATAAGAGACTACATCAGAGAATATTTGTTATGGCACTCAAAGAAATATGGACACACATCTATTGTCTTTAGACTTTTAAAGATGGCTTCTAATTTTGATACACTTAAGCCATATTTTAATTTTAATAAAATTAGACATGTTTTAACTAATTATGTTTTAACTAACTATACTATTTCAGAAAGACTGATATTGGCATTGTTTAGAGGCTATTCTTATATGAAAATATTACTTGGCAAGGGAACTACATTGTGCAAGAACATCTGCTCTAAATGGTTTATTAACAACAAAATTGGTCCAAATATTTCATCCTTTAATGAGCCCATGCCCTTTTCAATGTGGTCTCGCTGCTCTTCTCTTCCTCATTTCCTGCCTCTTGAATCTGTGTCAGCCCCTGACTTGCTTTGACAAGTAAAATGCATCAGAGAGGTTTGCATCCTACTTCCAAATGTTGGCCTCAAAAGGGTTAGACCAGTTTTTCTGTACTCTGTGTGAATTTTTTTTTCTGTCGAAACACACCTGAGCCAGGTTTGGAGAAGATGAGAGGTGTGAAAGAGAGACAAGTTGCCCTAGCTATCTCATAGGAGAGTGTTACACACTAGGAGGCAACTAGGCATCCAGAAAAAAAGCATAGTTACAACCAGCAAATCTACTTTGTCGACCCAGAGCAACCTAGGAACACATGAGGAATTTTATCAAAGAAAAGAAAATTGCTGTGTCATACCTGTATACTTGAAATAATAGTGTTTGTGTTAGCTGAGATTTGAGGTGATTAAAAACTGACAATGAATCAATACTTGTCCATATACAAGACAAAGACATCAATGATTAAAATCTTTATGAAATATCATTTTTTTCAAAGAGCTCTTGAGTTTTTGTGGGACAAAGTGCTTCAAGCTAGAGAACATTTATTGCTAAAATTGATTATGGGCACAAAGAGGCTTGGTCCAGCAATTACTCTGGAGGAAGGCAGTCAATATATTTTACACAGCTCCTATAGCTAGCTAGCATCCTGCTTCAATAATGATTATGATGATAACCTAATTACTCACTATTAGTTTTTGGCTTCATAGAAAAATAAATTGAGCAGTGTTGAGTTTTCAAAAAAAAAGTCTAGAAAAATGTTTAGTAAATGTGTTCTTTTAAACTTTCTGTAGTCATTATATACTATATGTATACATTAATGTGTAGCTGTATACGTATGGCAACACAAATGTTTTAGTTCTGACCCAATATGTTCATTGAAAGTCCAGTTGAGGAAATAAAAATATTCAATGGACCTCTCTCATTTTGTTCCTATGTGGTAAAGTTTCATTGCATTGTCAGCTTGAAATCTAGCTTATCTCCTATGCTTCATTCTTCCAGTGGCTTGTTATTTAAAAATAGTGAGTCAAAATAATTCTCAGTGAGCTAAAACTGTCACCTTCACTTAGTTTTTCTAAAAACAAAACAAAAACAAATGCTTTTCTGAATGGCACCCCAAAGGATGGATTTAACTTTTGTTTGTTTGTTTGTTTCTCAAAATATGGCTTCTCTGTCCTGGAATTCACTTTGTAAACCAGGCTGGCCTTGAACTCATGAAGATCTGCCTGCCTCTGCTTCTCAAGGTCTGGGATTAAAGGTGTGCACCACCACTGCTCGGTTGTAGCTAACATGTTTAAGGGAAGCATAATAATACTAAGAGAATAACATGAACTTTTCTGCAAGTTGATTATTAAAATGTAATTGGTAATTTTCATTTCAAAAATAGAAAAATCATATAGTCCAGCTCCTAACCAAGAAGCTATCATGATCCGATATCTGCTGGCAAAGGAAAAATCAACTTCCTTCAATAGAATATCACTGTCTGTCAACCACAGTCAACGGCTGGCCCCATGCCTTGTGGTAGTGGACCAACACAAAATGTTCCGTGTTTTTGTTGTTGGTGTTTTTTTGTAAGCACCTTTGTTTTGTTTTGTTCTGTTTTGGTAAGACTTTTTCTCTTATTAGTTTCCTTCCTTCTTTTGTTTGTGTCTGCCTGTTTGTTTTTATTTGGGATTACCCACCCCTCCTTTGGATTGGTGTTTCTTCCAGGGGGGGCGGAAGAGGGAGAGACAGGGAGAGCTTAAAGTTAGTGGGAAGAATATTGGAGTGGGACAGGAGAAAGAATACGATCAAAGTATTGTATGAACAAAAGTAATTAAAAAGGAAAATGTCTGGTTAGATAGTTCAATGGTAGATCACTTATAATAATGAATGAATGATAACTTGGTTGAAAGGTAGAGATTCTATTAAATAGCAATATTTTTAAAGTTGCTGCTCATTCTTCTTGCTAAATGATGTTCAATTCTACCCTTATATTCAATGTTTCTTGAACTATATTAGCAATCTTTTATTAGAGTTTGTGAATTAGAGATGGAGATTTAAAAACAAAAATGAAAACCATTAATTTTGCTTCATTTTATAATTGATTTATTCTGATTTTATAACTAATAATGTAAATGAAAAATTATATGAAAATAAGCAACTTAATCTCTCTGTTGAACTAGTGTCAATACAGGAAATATATTTGAATGAATTCTCTACTTGTACATAAGCATAAGTTTTAATTGAAGATACCTATATTCCTTTTAAATTGTATTATTTTAGCATTTATGTGTGTGACTGTTTTACCTGCATGTATGTTTGTATGCCACATTTCTGCCTGATACCTGTGGAGACCAGAAGGTGTTAGCTCCCCTAAAACTAGAGCTGTAGATGGCTGTGAGACACCATGTGGATGCTGTGAACCAAACCTGGATTCTAGGAAAAAGCAGCTAGTATATTTACAGAGCCACATCTCTAGCTTCATAATCATCAAATTGAAATCCCTGTGTATTTGTTCTTTCTTTGCTTCTCTTCTCTAGTTTTACTTATATTTATCTTTAATTCCCATTATTTTACTTTATGGCAGTGCCTTTGGTGGAATTAGGGTGCTGAAAATTGAACTCAGGGCTTTTTACCTTCAAAGCATACAGTCAACTACTAATCTATACTGGCTGTAGCTTCATGAATAGCTATCCCTTGCTCATCACTTCTGTCAAAACCAGCATCAGGTAACTAATAGAAAAAAAGAAACCCTTTGAAACTGCAGAGAGAAGGGGGGGGAGAGAGAGAGAGAGAGCACAATTCAATGGAAAGCTTCAAGTTTCACAACAGTGAAACAGTGAATAATCTTGGTATTTATGACTTAATATGAAACGAGAAAAGTTATAAATATCAATGTTTTTAAACCTTAGTATGAAAAGCTTTTTATGAATTGTCTTTCTTCTCAAATCAGTTTTGCCAAGGTGAACACATTCCACAAACTGAAGACAAGCCAAGATTATTCACCTTAAGAAAGACAAAGAGCCCACTATGTGGGCAATCTCATGAAGAAATAGAGAAATACACACTGGTTCATTAAAGCATGTGTAGGAAAAGTAACATGGAACATTGAATATTTTTTATCTACCTTACTTCACAAAGCAGGTATTGTCTTCTTATAACACTTCAGTCACTACCAAAACACTCCTCATAATCCAATTTAACAGCTCTTTAGAGGCACTTAGAAATGATCATTAAAAAGCTCTTTGTCTTTCTTAATGTGTTCTTTAGTGAGTAAAAACAATTTGAACAAACATTGATCTTATTTTTTTTTAATTAAACCACCTGGGCATAGTAAGTGAGAAAAGGACATAATGCAATAATATTGCAACCCTCTTGCATGTTTATCCACTATCAGGTGCTGATTGATTGAATATCTATAATAGTTCAAAAGTTGAAAATGGCTATAATTCAATTGACATATAATAGGTAGCACATAACAAAAATAATCAAAACAAAAACCACCACAATGTGATGTAAAAACATAATTATAATTTTACAAGCATGAATTGCAATAATAATCAAAGTTTGTCAATGTCACCAGGAATCTCTGAAATAAGATTTTCATGATCATATACAAAACCACATGTAAAACACTGTCTGTTGGGACACTGTGATATAACACAGGGCATTCATGGTATCCTGAGATTCATCTTTAGCATGAAAGTGTTGAACAAGAAGCAAGTAAACATGAAGGAATACAAAAGGAAAAATGTAGTTGGGCCTAACCAGTAGTGAATTTCAACTGTCGCTGACTATGTTTGTGTTCTTAGTATACAGTTTTATAGGCTTTCAACACCCTTGATCCCTTACAAGTGGGGATTCCATTCCTAGATTGAATAACCATCCTCAATTCTCTCATATTTTCTCATAATTTTACTCTTAGTATATTGTTCTAATTTTTCTTCTGCTTTACAAATACTTCGACACTCTTTTTTCATTATGTTTTGAAACTCTTAAGTATTGAAAATAAATCTTGATGTTCCCTATCTTAGCTGTGCTATTTCGAGCTTTCTTTCCTTAAAAACTAAGCTTCATTAAATTTATCTGCAATCATAAAAGGTAAAGGATGGTCTCCCTACTCATATTACAGTTATAATTTCTCCTAACAGAACCAAGTTGCTTACTTGGCCCTCCTAGGATTGGATTATTTGTGTCTTCAGGCTTCTGGAATCCACCATATTTGAGTTCAGATTTTGAGTCTATACCTTCAGCCACTTTCTTTTTTTTTTTTAATTTATTTATTTATTAAGGATTTCTGCCTCGTCCCCACAACCGCTTCCCATTTCCCTCCCCCTCCCCCGATCAAGTCCCCACTTGCTTCACTCACTCCTCTCAGTCTACTAGGTTAAGTTTGTCTTTTTCCTCTCTCAGGCCCAGAGATACCATTTATACTTTGCTGTCATATTCTTTGCTAATAATACAACTTGACATCAATACAAACTTGGCAATCAGTCTTGATTGCCTGAAAATGGCACACTGGACTTCCAAACTCTCATTGATCTTGACAAATTTTTCCACCGTATGAGCAAATGGTTCAAAATTCTACAGGACAGTTATTGTCTCTCTGATGCTTAAGGGAAACCCCTTCCTAGTGGCTTTTCACCAGGCCTTTCATGTGGGTCTCCACTTTTCTACTGGTTTCTACAGTCTCTTTTCCTCTAACCCAGCCTTTTCCCCCTTCTTTAGACTATCTGCAACGACTGCCCCAACCCTTCTTTCTTTACCCCACACTAATTTCAGGGTAATCTTCCAGCACAGGACTGGCAGATAGATTTCACACATATGCCACTTAACAAAACACATAAATCTCTTCTTACTATAACAGACACCTTCTCAGGATATGGAGAAAATTTCCCTGCTATGGCGGAAACAGCAGAAATGGTCTGTTCCCACCTCATGAATAATGCTTTGCTCAGAATTGAACTTTCTAGATCCATACAACCAGAAACTAGCCTGGTATTAATCGCTAAAATCACCCAGTTTGTTCAAAGGGCCTTAGCATTACAGTGGCCTTTCTACATTCCCACCTACCCCAGTTCTCAGGAAATGTATAAATGGCTAATAGACTCATTAAGACTCACTTTTCAAAGTGACCTTCTCAACTTCACCTTTCTTGAACTCAACTCCTAACTCTAGCCCCAACTCATATTTGAGGCATGCTCTGAGTTCCTCCCTTCCTCGACCCATTTGAGCTAATATAAAACTGTCATTTTGCTCTTGAAAAATTTACCTCTGCATTGAGCTCCACTTCGTAACTAATTACCTTCTTTCACTCTTTTTTTTAATTTATTTTTTTATTGAAAAAATTCCTGCCTCCTCCCCGCCTCCCATTTCCCCCCTCACTCCTCTCCCCCTCCCCCACTCCTCCCCCCTCCCCCCACTCCTCACTCCTCCCTTGTCCCCTCACTCCTCTCCCACTCCTCTGCCCCTCCCCCTCCCTCTGGAGTCTGAAGAGCAGTCCAGAGCAGTCCAAATTCCCTGCCCTGTGGGAAGTCCAGGTCCTCCCCCACTCCATCCAGGTCCAGGAAGGTGAGCATCCAAACAGGCTAGGCTCCCACAAAGCACAGAAAACTTCTCCAGGACCATACTGAACATGCCCTGCCTCAATCCTCCACTGATCCTAGCAAGAAAATCATTTTACCCAGTGCCTGAGTTTTTCTGAAGGCTTCTCACCTGCTGGCTGTCGGCCCGTACTTGGATATGGTCCTCCTCACCATACCTGCTGTAGCCGGATTTCAGGGATTGATGGCCAGGATGCATCTTCTGTAGCTTAAGTGGTGTCTGAACACATGACCTCATAAGTACTCTTTGCCACTTGACAGGAAAGCTGAAGCCTAGGGTCTCCCATATAACACCCATCTCAGCATTTGGAATCTTTCCTTCTAAGGGGCTTAGTCTTCTTTCCACACTCCCAACCAAGAGGACTGCACAACATGCTTGGAATTTTCAAATGTTTGCTGCATAGCCCTCCCCTCCCAAAGCTCCTTTAGTTTACCTTCTGTCCTGAAGCAGGATATGCTTCAGACATTCACATTTCTTTTGACCTCTATGCAGCTTGTTCAGTCAATAGTGGTTTCACTCTGTCCTCTTCCCTCCTTGCTGGCTCTAAATGTATTTGATTTCCTCGGAACCAAACAACCAAACCATAAGGCTGAGACCTCATGGGAAAATTACTCATTCTGGGGCTGTAGATATGGTTTTTTTCTCTTCAAGCTGTGGGTTAGAAACCCCAATAACTCTCACTCAAACTTGACCCTGAAAGGGGCACAGTGATCTTCACTATCCAAGAACCCTAGGATGACAAATAGGCCTAGGGGTTGAAGGGTTTACCTATATTGATTTAGAAAGATTTGGGCCTTTCACCAGACAAAAAGTTAAAAATTTTAAATCTCTCAAAGGGGATCTGCCCACTCCTGCTGATGCCATAGCAGAGACCATACAACAACCATCATCCAGCTGAAGCTTTGAAATCTCCAACATCAGGACCTATCTTCTGCTGCCACCTCATGGATGGCCATTCGAAATGACTTCCTGAGAATGTACTGTGCTTACAGAGATACTGATGAGTCCCTCAATGCAACCCCATGCATCTCCTGGTGGCCATCCCTTTCACAAAAGTAACTCTAAACTTCACATTCCATAGCCCTGAGACCATTTCCTCCTCTCCTCTCTGCTGGTACCTTCCTATCCTCCAGAAACACCAGCTGATTGCCTTTTCAATAACCATCATCCACCCCACTCTCCTTCTAGTCTTGGCAGTATGTTAACACCTTAATCTCCAAATCCTAACTAGCTCCATAAGGAATCTTCTTCTGGTATTGGTCTAGTCTCAATATGCAGACACCTTAATCTATGACTCATGCATCCCCACTTCATTACGTGTTCAACTCATCCTCAACATTGAAAGAGAAATGAGCCATTACCCTCCCAGTCACAACTGGAATAAGTTCAAAAGCTTCAGTATTGACTAGAGTCCTGTGTCCAGGATCCTGGGCTATAGTCTCCATCTATCCTAACAGATAATCCACTCCATCTAGAAGCCAACCTCAGACCTACAAAGTCAGTTCACCTTCCTAGCCTCAGTGGCCTTATAAAACTCTCAACTTTCTGATCACTGAAAAGGAAGGCTCCTGTCTTGCCCTCAGTGAACAGAATTGGTATTACATTGTTAGTTGGTCAAATGGAAAAGAAGATTAAAACATCTTACATGAATTGGCTTGTAAACTATCGTCTTCAAAGGCTGACTCCAATGTAAGATTCTTGCTATGATCCTCTTTTGGGCACTGATGACTCTTACCCCACCTAGGCCCACCTTAACCCTAACCCTGTGTCATAACAATAACTGTTTCCTGACCCTTTAGAATTTGTTTCAGGGAACAATTACTGAAATGACCCAAGGGTCGGTGATTCTTAAAGAGTTTCTTCAGGCTTCCTACTGTCTACTCACTGCCTGACTCCCCACCTTTGACTCATTTCCTATATTTCCCACTACCCCTCCGACACCAATCCTGCTCAGCCAGAAGTAGTGATGGGAAGATAGTTCTTGGCCCTTTTGTCAACAATAGGCTGGAATGTGAGGTCACAAGCAGGCCTCTAGAATGCTGTGCAGATGACAATGGTTAGCCTGAGATGAGGAAACAAAAAATTAACCCGGAGCAGTCCGCATAAACCTTCTTATCAGATAATTTTAGTTTCGTTTTTCTCCCTAAATGGCCAACTGCCACAGGTGCCTGACCATAACAAGTACAGACTCCTTTCCAGAGGGCAAAGCCCAATGACCCTGTTTTACCCAAGATATAGAAAAACCTTCCAAGAGGAAAGAATCTTTCCTAAAGCCTTCAAAAACCCCATAAAGCCTATTTCCTCTTCTAATTGGCCTATTGCTACCCACTCTTGTCAGACTTCCTGGCAATTTGTTTCAACAACCTCGAAAAAACTTTTTATACCCATAGAGTGGTCAAGTTCAGTGGTTTCATGGAGCTCTCTTACACAATTGTGAACTTGATTATGATTTTGATGTGCTAATTAATACTTTCTCCCCATTCTTGAAAGCTGTACATGTACTTATTATTCAAATATAAGTTTTTTTTTTTTTTTGGTTTTTCAAGACAGGATTTCTCTGTAGCTTTGGAGGCTATCCTGGAACTAGCTCTTGTAGACCACGCTGGTCTCAAACTCAGAGAGATCCACCTGCCTCTGCCTCCCAAGTGCTGGGATTAAAGGCATGCAGCACCCCTGCCTGCCAAGGTTTTTTCCATAAAAATAGAAAGAAAAAAGACTCATGTATCATGTTTCTAAGAATTTGGAATCTACATGAAATATCAGAGCTCTATATTACTGGATCAATAGTATATTGAGTATAATAACATATTAACTATCTCATAATTTGAAGAGTTGAAAAGACCACAAATGATACAGTCATAGTATGACTAATTCTTTATTATGTTGTATTATTTTTTTCATAGAATATATTTTTATCCTGTTCTTTCTCTTACCCCAACACTTTCCAGGAGTTCTAGATCTCCCTACCCACATAGCGTCATGTTTTTTTTTTCTCTCTGCCTTTCCCAAAACAATAAAAACAACAAAAAAAATCAAAACAGACAAACCAAAAGATGAAAGAAAATCAACGTGACAAGCAATACCCAAACAAAACAAAAAGCATACACAAAAAATATGTTTTACGTTTACCAACTACTCCTAGGCATGAGGCGTGCCCTGCAGTATGGTTAATATACCCAATGACACACTGAAATAAATTGGTTTACCTTTCCCAGCAGGTATCAAATGCAAATAATTTCTTGGTTAAGGGCATGACATTGTGTCTACTCAATTTTACTAGTTTGTTTCATTCTAAAGGAGATTAAGGACAGTATTGCTAATGAAGTTATTAAGCAAAAAGAAACAAGAAGAAACCGCGAGAGATGCTGTGATGAAAGCAATAAGTGACTTTGGTGAATATTCAGTAGAAGAGGAATAGGATCAGACTTAGAATTCATATAGAGCTCTTGTCATTGCCTCAAGAAAGGAGGTAGGGTGAAAGAAGTAACTGAGGATTCCAATGGAGTGATGTTTTTCATTAATCTTAAGCTTTAACATACTTTAACTGTAGCTATGATTTCACAGTCAGTTTCATTTGGCTCTCTCTACCCTGTATTGGGGAATTATGCTGCTCACAGAAGCTGTAGTCAGTTTCATGCACAGAACATCTCTCAGTTGCCTAACACAACTTAGTGAGCCGCTGTTGCTGAAGACATTTTGATTGTAGAACATAGAGAAATCAAGTGGACACTGTACTAGAACCTTTCTTCCTGCTAGGTAGCTTTAATATCATTGAAAAGTGTAATGCAGAATGCTGGTGTTGAAAAGTCATCAGTGCACTAACCCAGTGCTAGAATTTTATGCTACAACACCAACTCTCTAAGGCAAGGTGTGCCTATTGGGGAAATAACAGCATGATTATTAGGAGGGAGGGGGCAATCAACCACTTTTTTCTTAGACTGCAAGCTCAACAGGAGGAAATTGATGCCTGGTATTGTAAACCTGGTCAAAAACTCATGACTGAAGATGCCATAGGCTCTGACTGGTGAGCCAGGTGGCTACTCTTACTATTTTGTAAAGTGGTTCTCTTGTCCAATTCCCTACTACGTGCATTTAGACCAATAGATTAGTGTGACTTCTAACATTGGTTAAAGAAGCTTTGGTTTGTAGTGTGCTTCAGTTAGTGCAGAAAATCACAACTCATCAAGATGCTCAGAAAATGTTTCTGTTGAGTGGTTATTCCTAAATGGGACATTTATATCCTTCTCTGGCTCTAAGGTTAAAGGATTATCATGAAAGAGGAGGCAAAAGAATGCAAGAGCCAGAGGATCTGGAGAGATTTTTGGAGAGCTTTCTTATGAACTTGCTTTAACTGTTGAACTCACAATATCATAGCAGTCATGGTTACCTGTGGAGGACCAGGGTTAACCCTACCTACATTCCAGTCTGGACAGAAGAACAGTTCATGAGGTACCATGCATAGCTGAAAAGCTATTGGCAACTAGTGACTACACAGGAAAGGGTAGATACTTTCTTTAGCGCAGTAGCCACTGATAAGTTGTACATATTCCGGTAATGATCCCAAATCTATGTTTTACAAGCAACCCAAATAAAACTGAGTTATTTCGAAATAATACAGAAGAGCCATGAGTAGCGGGACAACTTGTTGGGAAGTAAAGGGATTTCTGAAGTAGTGAGAAGGGGATAAAACAGAGGAATGGGGAGATAAATGGTCAAAATACACTACACACATGTATGAAACTGTAAAAATATATATTATAATGTTTCTTAAGGAATATTCTCCCCCTTCACTCAATTGTTCATTAAATGTCCATTCTCACCGCAGAGGTTTCCAACTGTTCATTATGTTGTTTTGTATGTCCTGCATAATTGTTGCAGGTAGAAGCTACTTATCTAGATCCAGAAGACCCATGACATGTATTCTATTCTATTCACTATCCTGCATTCTATAAAGTCTGACCTCTACATGTGTGTTGATTTTGTGTGTATATGTGCATGTGCACGTGCATGCATTTCTTGATATAAAATATTATTGGGATTTTTTGTCAAGCCTGTTCCTCCTAATTGATATGTATCTGCTAGATAAATGATCATTTACAGATTCGGATAGATAGATACACAGATAGATAGATGGAGATAGATAGACAGATATGAATTTCTTCATGTGTATATGCATGCACATGAGTGGTAGGCAACACATCATGTTGAAGTATCAACCTGAAAACTAGGCATTCTCAATGCAGTTCTTCCTCTCCTCAGATTTTAGTGTATATTAGAGTAACATGCATGAATCTATTAAAACAAATTGATAGTTTCTCTATATGATTATACTGGTATACAATGAACTTTGTTTTGAGAAACTCAATTCTAGGCTCAGGTCTGTCACTGACTGTATGGCATATACTAGTAGATAAAGAAATATGCATAAGTATTAATTCTTCATATAAAATAAAGTTAATAATACTAGTCTATTCCTAAAGGTACTGTCTACACTCATCCTCTCAAACTCTTCATCTAGGATATACATATAACTATGAAAAATGCAACAATAATAAAACTGGAGAACTTAAGAAAACACTACCAAAAAATTAGCGAACATTTACCTTACACTTTCCTGAGGCAGAGATAGAAAAGAAATTATGGTAGGTTCTTCAGCTGTTATCAAATTAAAAGAAGGAATTTAATCTAAAGGTTTGTAAGAAGATTGTCAGTCTAAGAGTCCTGGTGGTCAAGGAATGAAGAACTGAAAGTAGAGAACTCCTGAACTCAGATAAGAAACGAAGCACATCTGTATTCTTTTTAATCACTGACAAATTCCCCCCTTCTTTTTTAATTACACTTTGCATTTAGAAATTATTCGTAAAATCTGAAATCTTCACACAAAGAATACCCATGGATATTATATATCACATGACATTTTCAAATGTCCCAATGTACTCATTACACTCATCTTTTGGAAGTAACTATGGTCATTAGGTTGTCTTCTGTGTATTGTTTATTAATATATCAAAAGTCACATAGCATATTGAAAATTATCATGTGTTTTAGTGATTGTATTTTTTCTGGTTGTTTTTTTTTGCTAACCATGTGTATTATATATTCTGTGTTTAAAACAATATTATACAAAGCAGTCCACAGGGAACTCCAGACTGATTCTGTGATACTCCGCACAAACAATGGTTTAGAAATTGCCTTAGTTGATTTTGTCTTTGTGGATTTTCCAGTTTTCAGTTATAGAAAACTAATGGACTTTTGTATTAAGGATACTTATATATATTTTATAAAATAACAGCATTTCATGTGATTTTTCTTGGTATTGCTTTAGAGATTTTGACAGACAATTGAAATTTAGTACTTCAAAATAATAGAGTCATTTATTGAATTTATGGATGCTATGTGAAATACTTAGAGTTAGATATATGGTAGTTTATAAGTGGAAAACAAGTTTGATTCTACACTTTTAAAAGTGATTGCTTTAAAAATTTTTAGGTATGTAGGTTGGAAAAGAGTTGTAATGCAAACTTGAAAATGCAAGAAGAGCTTTAGTGAGGTAATATATCAGCTGTGGGAGCCCTGACTTTTAGCTGAGCCTCTGTAGGGTGTAAGATGCAAGAATAATCCTGCTGATTTGCATCCCAATCATATTTTAAATTTATGGAATGAAGCCATTCTGTAAGTTTGATGTTTGAGTCTTCCCTTATCTTGGAAAAGTCTTATAACTTAACAAACTCTCATTTTAGCATCCTAATAATTGGATCACATATATAATTTCACAAATTTGTGGAATTTAAGTACCCTACATAAAGTGCAGATACAGAGAAAGTTAATATTATTGTGGTGCTTGATGCAGTTATAATCTTAATTCTCAAACTCCACAACAGATTTGAAACCTAAAATTGAAAAATAAGTACACAAATGTTTAAGGTAACACATGATGACAAGGAGGAAGATTTGAGGTCCAGGCAGCCACATAAAAAGCTGGAAGTTGTTCAAGTATGTCAACAGGGTGTGTGGTGTGTGAGTTACTGGGATGAGGTACTACATACAGGATGACCCCTCGGGCTAATTGACCATTAAACCTAGCTAAAACTAGAGCTCTTTGTTCAGCAAGAGACCCTGTCTCAAAACTCAAGATGGAAAGTAATAGAGGAAGAAAATCTCAACGTTGACCTCTGTATGCATGGACCCATGTAGCTGTATGCACACGCGCACACACGCACACACACACACACACACACACACACACACACACACCACATTCACATCCACATCACACCATGCCACAACAGAAACAAGAAATATGAGGATAAGGCAAATTGCCAACTGAAAAAACCTCTGGATACAGATCTGCCTTCCCTAAGATACGATGACTTGCACCATTTTCATGGGCTAGGGAAACATCATTCTTTTCTTTTCCTAGATTTCTATTAACATATGCTAATTTTACTTAATGGTCTTCATTTTGATATCTTTACACACATATTTCATCAGATTCACCTTCTTTTTAACCTTCTTTGTCACCCTCACTCCTAATTACCCCCCTTCCTCTTCTCAAATAGCTTCCCTTCTATATTCATATCTGTTTTGTTTTAGGTCACCTAAAGAGTTTAAGTAGGGTTTCTTATATGAGCATGAGAGAATGATTCTTTAGAGAGCATCAGCAACTAACCAGTGGCTACACAAAAGAAGAAAATGTCTCCCCAACCTCGGTAGCTTCTAATTGCCTAGCAACCCTCAGGGAGTATGAAGGACTGGGGATGCCTTTCCCTCAGCAACTATCATTGCTTTTAAGGTCCCAAGTATGTATTACAAAAGGAAAATATTATATAAAAATATAAATTTTTGCTTATAAGCATTTTCAATATTCACAGAAAAATACTAAATATTCTACTATTTAAGGATTTTTTGATAAAATTTAGTAAAGTCTATCATTTTACTAATAGAGAAAAACAGTAACCACTCTTTTGAAAAGGTGTGACCATGTCTGCTTCCAATTTCCAGGAAAATCTATATATGTTTTTCTTTGAGTTCACCTTATTATTTGGTTTCTCTTGGCTTGTGAACTATAGGCTCAATGTCCTTTGTTTATGGCTAGAGTCCACTAATGAGTGAGTACATATGATATTCATCTTTTTGGGTCTGGGTTATCTCACTCAGGATAGTGTTTTCTATTTCCATCCATTTGCATGCAAAATTTAAGACATCATTCTTTTTTACTGCTGAGTAGTACTCTAATGTGTATATGTTCCAAACTTTATCCATTCTTCCATTGAGGGGCATCTAGGTTGTTTCCAAGGTTCTGGCTATTTCAAATAATGCTGCTATGAACATAGTTGAACAAATGCTTTTGTAGTATGATTGGGCATCTTTTGGGTATATTCCCAAGAGTGGCATTGCTGGATCCTGAGGTAGGTTTACTCTCAATTTTCAAAGAGACAGCCACACTGATTTCCAAAGTGTTTGCACAAGTTTGCATTCCCACCAGCAATGGATGAGTGTCCCCCTTACTCCACATCCTCTCCAGCATAGGTGATCATTGGTGTTTTTGATTTTAGCCATTCTAACAGGTATAAGATGGTATCTCAAAGTTGTCTTGATTTGCATTTCCCTGATTGCTAAGGAGGTTGAGCATGACCTTAAGTATCTTTTGGCCATTTGAACTTCTTCTGTTGAGAATTCTCTGTTCAGTTCAGTACAAGATCGCTGGGTAATAGTTGGGAGCATAGGGGTTGGGATGGGGTGGGGAAAGGGGAAAATGGGGGAGAGAGGGGAGAAGGGAAGGATTGGGGAGAGCTTGGAGGAATGGGAGGGTTGAGATGGAGGAAGGGCAGATATGGGAGCAGGGAAAAAGATATCTTCATTAAGGAAACCATTTTAGGGTTGGCAAGAGACTTTACTCTAGAGGGGATACCAGGTGTCCATGGGGATGTCCCCTGCTAGGTCGTTGGACAGCAGAGGAGAGGGTGCCTGAACTGGCCTTGTCTCCCAGTCACACTGATGAATATTTCGAATATCACCATAGAACCTTTGTCCGGCAATGGATGGAGACAGAGATAGAGACTCACATCAGAGCAACAGACTGAGCTCCCAAGGTCCAGTTAAAGAACAGAAGGAGGGAGAAGATGAGCAAGGAAGTCAGGACAGCGAGGGGTTGGTCCACCCACTGAGATGGTGTGCCTGAACTAATGGGAGTTCACCAAATCCAGCTGGACTGGGAATAAACAAGCATATGATCAAATCGAACTCTCTGAATGTGGCTGACAATGGGGGCTGACAGAGAAGCATTAATAATGGCACTGGGACATATTTCTACTGCAGGTACTAGCTTTTTGGGACCCTATTCTCTTTGGATGCACACCTCCCTAAGCCTTGATGGAGGGGGAAGGGCCTTGGACTTCCCATAGGGCAGGGTACCCTGCCCTCTCTTAAGACTGGATGGGGAGGGAGGAGGTTGAGGGGAGGAGCAGTAGGGGAATGGAAGAATGGGAGAAAGTGGAAATTTTTGACTGGAAAAATGAGAATATAAAAAGGGAAAATATGTGACCATCTAACTTTGAGATAATACCTATCAATACCCCAGATATCTATTCTTTTGAACAGTACATATTAAAAGAAAGCAAAATTGTCTATCAGCAAGACAAAATATCAAATACTTTACTTATTCTTACATATGAAATCAATGTATCATGGAGATTTTTTTCCAACGTAAAATTAAGTAACAAGAACATTATATGACCCGTGATAGTTTTATAATGAATGCAAAAACATTTCTTCAGTCAGAATTTCTTCCACTTCATTTGCACAGGATGTATTTGAGAATGTAGCTAAATTGTAGACTTTGATCAATGTTGGAACTGCAGTGGAATTTGATAATTTTGTTAATCACAAAATTTCAGTTGCTGCTGCCCTTGCTGAACAACAGACCACCACAAGTTAAGCTGAACTCTCTTAGTCCTCTCATCATTTCTAAGGGCAGTCATAGTTAATTTTCACACAAAAAAAATCTTTTAAAAACACATTTAAAAAAATCATTATGTCTTTTTCTTAAAACATTGTTTAGTCATTGTTGAGAGTACACAATTATAATAGGGATAATTTTTACAGGAAACAAATTTAAGATGCTCTATTTAGTTGTTTTCTGGAATTCCTACTTGATATGGAGTTTATACTTACAAAAGGCATATAAAGAAATGATTAGTCTGGGCTTTCATTTCTGTCTCCCATCAGCTGTATTCTTCCAATATATATCTGTCTTCCTTTCTGACAGTGTAAGCTCCTCTTCTCAGCTTACCTAAGCCAAGGCCTTCCTTATTCTGCCCTAACAGTTAAACTCACTGGCATTTTTCCTTCCTTAAAGATGTGGATTGTTTAATACCCATGGAGAAAATGATAGTAGGAGAAAATTACTTGCAATAACTACCATGGGCAAGAGTTACCCACAGAATGCACTAACAACACCTCCATCAAGAGGTCAAACCTATAGACGCATGGTGCTACACACCTATAATTCTTGCACTCCAGAGGCTGTGAGCATGAGGATGGTGAGTTTGAGGACAGCCTGAGCTACATAGTAAGATTCTATGTTAAAAAAAAAAAAGGAACAAAAAGAGCAATGCATAATTTGGATGACTGTCCTCAGCACTAGCAGAAATCAAAACATTTGAAAGTAGATGTAAGCAAAGGTTAGATCACTAGGAATAGCCTGTGCCTTCTCTGTGTGATTCTCCGAGTACGCATCTTGGGAACCCTAAAACAAAGTGCTGTCTTAAGCCACTTAACATAGCATCATTTTCTTCATGTAACAACACAAAACTTACAATTATATAGGCAGGAGAGATAGTTCAGTGATTAAAATTATAGGCTGATCTTCCAGAGGATGCAAATTTGATTCCCAGCATTCACAATGTGGCTTACAGCTTTCTGTAACTTCAGTACCAGAGGATCCAATGCCCAGTTCTGGCCAGTTCCTCCAGAACAGTGGATACAGATGTGATGCTCATACATCTATTCTAATAAAATATCAATGCACACAATAAATAAATAAATCTCAAAAATATAAAAAAGTACACATTTATCTTTCTAAAAGAGAGAGATGCAGCCTAAATCCTATTTGTCTTGACTAAGACCTTGATATTTTTTTTTCTTTCTTATTTCTGGTTCCCTGTCTTATTGTGGTCCATGTATGTTTCTATTTTACAAACTACCCTTACTTTAGGAACTCAGTCTCTACTTAGTAACATTTGAAATTCCTGTAGCCCTATTGGGCTCTTTGTTTCTGCTTTCTTTTCTAAGTATATGCTAAAATAAACCTATAGACTTATAGATGACCACCTTGGATTGCAACTCTCATATATGTGTTTAAAAAATCTTTCATACACACATACACACATGAACTCTCTTCATGAATTTGAGAGGAATTAGGGTGACATGGTAGGAGTTGCAGTGCAGAGTGGGTAGGGTAGAAATGATGTAAATATAGTATTTTTTACGAAATTATAGAAAATGTTTTCTTAAATACATTATGCAAAATAAAATTAAAAATTTCAAAATAATTTTTATATTCAATTGGAAAGATAAAGTTTTCATATGCAGTATGATCAGTATTTATCTTAATAGTTGGTTACTTCTTGATAGACACCAAAATTTCTATTTCTATTGTAGAAAAACCATTTCAGAAATTTTGAAAAGTCAGGTGTCTGTGCCATAAACTTGTAACCCCAGACCATGGAAGACAAAAACAGAAAGATGAGACATTCAAGGCCTGTTTGGGCTCCACTAGAGCCTGTCTTAACAAAAGTAATCAAAATGAAATATAAAATACTGGCAGTATTAGAAGAACACAAACAAAGGAAACCTTTACTAAAATGTTTATCATTTACTTGATAAACAATGGAATAATACGGGAGTGTTTTAGCAATTTTCATGAATATAATTGATACTATGAATTATATACTAGAACATCCTAATTTTATGTCACATACTGTTACCAATCTAGACTATTTGATAATTTATTTTATTTTATTTATATATTTATTTATGGTTTTTATTTATTTTTTTTTTGATACAGCGTTTCTCTGTGGTTTTGGAGCCTGTCCTGGAACTAGCTCTGTAGACTAGGCTGGTCTCGAACTCACAGAGATCTGCCTGCCTCTGCCTCCCGAGTGCTGGGATTAAAGGCGTGTGCCACCATCGCCCGGCTTGATTATTTTTTAAAAATAGTCCTGTTTGTAATTTAATAAGCTGCCACGAAAGTTCTTGCATAGTAGTTTTTCACTACCTTCAGGTCTTGGGGGATATGTTTGTGCTTCTTTCTCACAGTTTTTCTACTACTTGTACCACTTGGATTGGGGGCTAGACCAAGGGAAGAACATAGAACATGAAGAGTTAACTCAGGGATAGAAAAGTTGGCAAATGAACACATGAACAAGTGAATGCATGTATAGGTTATGGCCTACAATTCCTTTAAGACTAATCAAAGCAGTGTGCAACTTGATATACCATCCTTTGCTGACAGCCATGGGAGGTCTACCCCTTTGTGAACAGAAAGAAAGGAGGAGTGGATGGGGGGAAGGGCCTGATGTGGGGGAAAGAATGATAGGAGAAGAGGGCCAGGAAACTGCTGTTGGGGTGTAAAATAAATAAATTAATTAAATAAAAAACTAATCAAAGCAATCTGAAAAATGAATGGGTCTTTTTCAAACCCTAATTAAAAGCCCATTAATAATTTTCTTTGGTTAATATAGTCGTAAAACCTAGAAAAGTATTGGTTTCTTGATACTTTAGGAAATGCATATATTTTGTAAATCAATGTTCTTTCTTGTATACTTTTTAAATGTCTTTTTTTTGCACATGCCTTTCAAAAATATTGTATTCTTATTACACTCATTCATTTTGTGTCTGTTGGTATATTCGTTCTCTCTCTCTGTCTCTCTGTGTATGTATGTATGTGTGTGCGTGTGTGTGTATGTGTGTGTATGTTTCATGATGTATGCTCACATGCCAAAGACCACCTTTGCCAATTACAGGACAATTTTTAGGCCTATGTTTTCTCCTTCTACCAGGTGTGTTACAGGTATCAAATTCCAGTTGTCAAGCTTGACAGGAAACTTCTTTACCCACTAATCCGTCTTTCTGGCACACTATAAATAGATTTCATCTGAACTATTCTAAGTATTTGAACTTGGGACTCTTTTTGGTTGTGTGCTTGTTGTTGTGTAAGGCATGGCCTCTCTTTCTCCCTCAGGCTGTCCTAGAACTGAGTTTGTAGGCCAGGCTGGCCTCACTTGTGTTTCTCCTTTCTGCATCTGCCTAGTGCTGAGATTACAGGAATGTGTCACCACTGCCAGCACAATTATTTCCTTTTAATTATGTTTAATATACATTTTCTAGTTCATTTGCCTCTTTGGCTTAGCCTCCACATTGATAGTCCAAAATCATCGCCTTTGATTTCAGCATCATTTCTGTGTTACCCTGTAAATGTCACAGCTGCTTCCTCACAAATCAGGCTATGCCACTTTGCAGGCCTTCCCTTATGACTGAGGGCACTAGCAATTGTGCCTGTTAGAGGACACAGGCCTCCAGTAGGGCAGGAAATGTAACCTCAACCTCCCCTGTAGCATGAATAATAGCAATCCAGAGACAGATATTTTGGGTTAAACTTGGAGGTCAGAAAAGCAAAGCAGCTAAGTCATCAGAGAGCTCTTGCTTCTATGAAATTTTCAGACTGAAAGAGAGCGAGTTCCTCTCTCATCCTGCCTTATGTTTCTCGCTAGTGCTGGGATTAAAGGCATTCACCACCACCGTCCAGCTTCTATGACTAACTAGCGTGGCTGCTGGGATTAAATAAATGTGTGTGCCACCACTGCCTGGCCTGTATGACTGACTATTGTGACTGTTTTGCATTCTGTTCTTCAGGCAATTTTTATTTATTAAAATACAAATGAAATATCACTGCACTCCCCTCTCTGATACCCAGGTCCTACTTCTTATCAACACCTTACTGAATGTTAATATATGGTAACCTAGCCACATATAAGTGTACAAAAAAGCCACACATTACATTTAGATCACCCACCACCTACAAAAGCAAGGGATTTTCTTGGTTTCTCTGGATGGAAATACTTATTCTTTCTACCCCATTTGGGACCCCATTGTACTGGTGATACCATAATATCATAACCTACCTAATAAAGTGCTGTAGGAATTCCTACCACCAGTAGCCTTTAAGTTACCTGCCCACTTGGGCATGGCATTTTATACTATTTATGCCAATGTAAAGCACATGTCTGGCCTCTTTTCTGGCTGCGAGATTTGGTTGCTGTTCCCCGTTCCAGCAGAGGATTGTGATCTGTGAGTCTACTCCTAAATAAATAACCCTCTATTATACTCAATTCTGAGCCAGTGTGGGATTTCTTTTAAGTGTCCTTCTTCAATAGAGCTCTTCGTATGAGCAACTGAGGTCAGCTGCTTTCTGTCAAGACCTTAAAACACCTGGTGTTTTCTATTATAAACCCTGTCATTGCCACAACCATCAAGTACATGTATTGACTTCCTTATAGATATCTACAAACACATTTGCCAAAGACTGTGAACATTCCAATGACCTATGTACATCCTATCAACATAAAGCATATGAAATTACCCAAATAGAAATCAATATCTATGTCTTGTAAGAGCAATCCTTCAGAGCACACAGGCATCTCTACATACATTTAAGTTTTAAGATAAAAGGTAGTTTCTGAAATATGACCTACAATCAATAGCATTGCCAATTCAAACCAAATAATAAGATATGCACAATGTCACAAAGCCACAATTAAGAGATACAAGGGGAGGCCAGCGGATATGATATTGTCTAAACACAACCTCCTTTTTCCCTCTAGCAATTGTTCTTGTAGAATCAGCATTAAGAGGTAAAACTAGATGTAAGCACAGAAATGTCATTATAAAACTCACCCTGCAAGCATTTCAAACATTTCTTGTTGTGAAAAGTCAAACGGATTAATATTTCAAACTGGAAGAAATTCTAAATTTAAAACCTCTGTGCTTCCCATTTAAATCTCATCTCCAGAGGTAGTTAAAACCACTAGTTGTTAGGTATTTGGTCACATAAAAATGTAGACTTGGAAAAACAAGGAAACTAAGAAATTAGCAAATAGTATCTTTAACAAAGCTGTATTTTTGAATGTGTAGCATTTATACTATTTTCCCACAGTTCTAGTTACAGTATATTTAGTGATAATTTAAAGTTAGCTGTTTCATGGAGAGAGAAATGATGCCATGTTTAATATGTACTTACTCCTCTTCCAGAGAACCTGAGTTCAGTACTTCCTGGGTACCCGTGTTCAGTTCCCAGCCTCTATGTCTGGTGGTTCACAACCACCAGTAACTCTCCCTCCAGCTCCAGGGTGTCTACCACCCACTTCTAGCCTATGCACTCCCATGAATATACATGGCAAACATGCATATGCACAAAGCAAAAATAAATCTTTAAAATATAGTGGGTTTTTCAGATAACTCTTCAACCTGGAGTCAGTATAATTTTGTAACTAGTGGCATAGTAATTTGGAGGTTATAGTGAAAAAAGAACAACAAAAAACTACAGGACTTCCATGTAAGTCCCCTAAAATTCCAGTGTCATTCAGTTTGCCCATCCTTCTAGCTTTTGGCGAGATGTACTTTTAATCGGTTACACCTGCACCATTTTGGATGCCTATGTTCAGGCTTTTAAATCTGCTTGTGTCCCAGAAGCAGCAATCTGAAAATGTGTTGCAGTTTATGTCATCTTAGAGTAGTCTTAAACTAATGATTGACTACTCTGTGAGGGAAGAGGATAGCCCAGCCCTTCTACTTTAGGCTGTTACAAATTCTGAAGTATGTTTTAGGCTATTACTGTGGAACTGGTCTCAGACTAGGAATGTGCCTACAACTGCCTCTTACATATCTTCTCCATTCCTGTTGTACTTCATCTGCCATTCCTGGGACTGCCCCTTTTAAATCAATTTTATAGAATATGTGAATTCTCCTCTTCAGATGAACCGCAAAAGAATGCAACCTAGAAAATAAGGTCCCTCTTACTGCTAATCGTAAGGGTATTATACTTCTTTTGGATGACCCTAAACACAAACAGGCACACACACACACACACACACACACACACACACACACACACTACAATGTTTCCCACACTCCCACACATGAATGCATACACACATGCACATATGTTACAATATTTCCCATGCATGCTTCAGGACTTTTACTAAGGCAACTAAGTTCTTCTTCCTGTTTCTGCAATCCCATTCCTGTATTGGGACACGCCATCCATTTAAAACTGTTTACTTAACAACCATACTACTTTCTCCTCGATACTTTTAAAATCTGATTCTCCATAGAAATTGTCTATAGTTTTACCTTGGTTAGTGTCATTTGTATATTTCCTGAGTACAGTAAGATATCTATGAAGCACAGAGATGACCCGAAATCTAAATGTCATCTTGCCTGTTTCTTGTCTAAATAGACTCAGGTTTTCTCTACAAATTTTAAATGTAAACGTTTTTCAGCAGAACTGTATTTTATATCGCAAGATTGTTATAGTACTTCTTATTCATTATAGTACTAGACATAGAAATTCCCCAGTTACTTTCCCTAAAAAGTTAGAAGAAATAGTTTTGAAAACTTTTAACATAAACAAATGATATATGTTTAAAGGGCTATGTATTTCCCTAATTTACAAATCATACATTATACACAATTATTCAAATCTCATATGGCACCCCATAGATATTTCAATGATTATGGTTTTATGCACAAATTCAAACATTAAATATAAGATTTCTACCTGTATTTATAAATGCTGGTGCATAAATAAATAATCTGTGAGACCCCATAAATAAGGAATAACATACTTTATTACTATAAACAGTCCTGACTTCTAAATATTTCTTAAGGCATTTGTTTTATTCCTCACCCTAATTTTCAACCAAGAATCTCAGAAGTAGCAGCAATTTAATACTTTTGACCAAAGCAAAACATGGTATTTTCCTGAGTGAATTCATAGTACTTCAGTTGACTGGGTGTTAAACAAGCTAACTTTACTTATATACAGCTAAATAGAATACATCATGAATATGTGACATGATTAGCATATATTTGGGTTTGATTGAATTAGGCATTTAAACTTTATAGCACATTTAGTAACAATACACTATAAGTAGCAAGGAATAAATTATTGGAATAATAGGACATAGGTATATTGGTCAGGTTAGGTTTTGTAATAGTGTAATATTAAACTGATTAAATGAATTTTTAATTTCAACAAAATATTAGAACCCACAAGTGCTATAATGTGTAGGTATGATTACTATCAGAAACTATTGAGTTAACAAATTAGTAACATACTATTATAGAACCAAACAAGCTTGGGATATCTGTCTATTCATTACTTTAAAAAAATTCTAGTAAACTGGAAAAGAGAACATTTTCAACAAATGGTGCTGGACAAACTGGATGTCTACTTGCAAAAGAAACCAAATAGATTCATACTTTCTGCCCTTCTCAAAACTCAATTGCAAATGCTGCAAAGACCTCAACATAAAACCAGATACACTAAACCTGCCAGAAGAGAAAGTGGGGAAATAGCCTTGAACTCACTGATACATAAAAAGACTTTCTAAACAGAACACCATTAGCATAGCCACTAAGACCAACAATTAATAAATGGGATCACATGAAACTCAAAAGCTTCAGTATAGAATAAAGATGCCATAATTCAGACAAAGTGGCAGCCTACAAAATGAGAAATTGCTATCAACTCCACATCCACTATAAGGATAATATATAAAATACATAAATAACTCAAAAAACTAGATATCATGAAAACAAATCACTCCATTTAAAATGTGGTACAAATCTAAACAGAGAATTCTCAAAAGAGAAAACCCAAATAGATAGTACTTAAAGAAATGTTTAACATCTTTAGTGACTAGGGAAATGAAAGTCAGAAGTATTTTGAAATTTCATCTTACACTCACCAGGCTGGCTAAGATCAATCAAATAACAGTCCAAGCTAGCTAAGATGTGGAGTAATGAGAACTCTCATCCATTGCTGGTGAGAGTGAAAACTTCCACAGTCACTATGGAAAACAGTCTGGCAGTTCCTCAGAAAGATTGTCATGAATCTTTCTCAAGATTCAGGTATACTCAGCATTACCCAAACAATGTTTCATCCAACCACAGAGACACTTGTTCAACCAGGTTCATTGTTGTTCTATTCATTGTAGTCATAAACTGGAAACAACCTAGATGTCCCTAAACAGATGAATAGATAAAATATGGTATATTTAAAAAGTGAATTTACAAGGAAAATGGATGGAACTAGAAAAAAAAACCTGAATGAGGTAACTCAGATCCAGAAAGATAAATACAATATTCATTTGCTTACATGGAGATAAAAGCTGTTGAGTAAATGATAACCAACAGTCTATAGAACCGCAGAGCCCAGGGATAAAGTGAATGGAGAAGGTCAGTTAGATTTTCCTAGGAAAGGGAAATACAATAGGCAGTTATCAATGGATTCAGAGAAGAAATTAGAAAGAGAGAATCAGATGGAGAGTGGGAGGGAAGAGTGAGGTGAGGGAAGGAATACAGGGAAAGAGCTAAAATTAAGAACTGTTTGAAACATAGTATGAAAACTTAAGAGAGTAGAAACTTTCTAATATATATTCATATATGAGAGTGCTCTAATGAAATTGCCAAACAATGAAAGAGAAAGAGCCCACCAACTGGCTATCTCTTGTCACCAAATGAAGCTTTCAGCACAAGAATTGGGTTTCATCGAATTGAGTTGTTGGCTAATTTGGTTCCTGGGAAACCCACAAACAACTCAGGCTGTTTCAAAGACTATGGGTTGTTCTCCACAAACTGACAGGAAGACCCCATTGTTGAAGACAACACCTATACAAGGCATTGAACATGAGAAGTCGAGTTGGTGCCTGTAGAAAGCCTTCACCCTATGTTTTAGAACATAGGTACAGGAATGAACAAATGAACTCTGCACTCTGCAGAAGGAGAAATGCAAACACCAAACTATGCAATCCCTTTGATTTACAATGGTAGATATTCTTGCAACATATGCTAGTACATAACACTAGTGGGAGTAACCAACTAATATCTGATTTGATTTAAGGTCTATGAGATGTACTTCAGTCTTGACACAGCTTGGGTGATCAAAAACCTGAGACTAGATAGCCCAGGGACCTATGGTAAAACCAAATGATACTGTTCTAAAAAAAAAAAACAATAATAGGACTTCTAATGACATTCTGCTATACTCATAGATCGATGTCTTATTATTTCATCATGAGAGAAATCTTTTCCTTCCATAGATGGGAAAAAATATAGAGACCCACAGTGAGATATTATACAGATTGAGGGATCTTGAAACACACAGCTATTAACTTAATGGCTCCATCAAATCTCTCTCCTCAAGTTCAGAGAACTCTACAGAAGAGGAGGCAGAAAGAGTGGAAGAGAAACATGGGATGGAGGATACCAAGAGAACAAGGCCCTTTAAATGAGCATGATCTAAGCATACATGATCTCACAGAGACTGAGTAGCATGCACAGGTCTGTACCAGGTCCTTCGATATATGTTATGACTTCCAGTTTAGTCCTGGATGTGCGATCCAGCAGGTCTCTGTTTCTTATGCCTTGTCTTGGGCATTTTCCTTTTTTTTTTGTTTTTTCCAATTCTTATGTCTTCATTTTTGTTTTAGCTTATTTCATTTTTATCCCTTAGAAATCTGTTTTCTAACTAGAGACAGAAAAGGAGTGGATACAGATGGGAAGGGAGGTGGGGAGAAACTTGGAGAATTAAGAGTGAAAATTGTAATCTGGACATATTATGTGAAAAAATATTTTCAATAAAAGGAAAAGCACATAAATATTGCCTGAGTCAATCTTTCATGTCATATTCACCATGTGTAGCACGTTGTCTTCTTGCATACTTCACATCTATTCTCTCTGTATCTCTCATAAGCAGATAAATACTGGATAATCAGAAAAGCATTCATGTAGAAGTGGTTTACATTAGTCATGAGGACAGTGATGTTTCTGGTCCTGTAAGTATTAGAAGCATTTGTATATGGACTATCAGATCCTTATTGTAGCTTATGATCTTCACTTATCCGTTTGACTGTGTTTTCTGCACCCTCGCACCCTGCTGTCTCCGTCCTATTGCCAACAAATAATTATTATTTTCTTAGCTTCCAAACCTACAAACCACCTTTGTAACTGAATATTTACCTTTGTTAACATCAGGTACTAGCACTGATAGTGGTTCATTCAATAAATATTATTGAATTAATCATATACTCTAAAGCACCTTTAGTACATTTTAATTTATTATACATTTATGTGCACCACATTAATAATGAACTTTAAGAAATTTGATGTTTTTATTTTACTTCATTTTGGACAGATAAATTTCTGATGTGAGTCTGTTTCAGCCTCAACAGGACAGACAAGGGTTGTGGCACCATGAAAATAATGTTTACCAGGAAAACAAGATTTTTAGATGCTAACTCCTCTTTCAAGTTATCATGTTATCCCATCACTTAATTCTGAAAGGGTTTTATTTCAATGTTTACTGAAAGAAGAAAACAAATCCTTAATATTCTTACATATATTCCAATATTCGCTGTTCAGGCATTCTTTGCTTTCTTAATGAAGAGACCCTAGATTTATAATAGAATCACATATATATCTATTCCTACCAACATGCACATTCCACCTCACAAATTATCAATGAATCATATTTTTAAAATAAAATATCTGTGATGCCTATCTCTCTACTTACCTACCATCTATGTATATATGTATTTATGTATGCATGCATGTATCTATCATCTGTCTATACATCTATTCCCCAGTACTTTCTTGATTCTTCTCTAAATGATCACTAATTACAAGTTTCTGAATATCTGCATTCCAGCCACTCCAAACTTCTGTGTTACTGTGCACAACTGGTTGACTTGATTCTAGATGATGCTTTTTTATTATCCAAGATACTAAAAGCTTCTAGATGGTAAATATGTCTTTTTTCAGCTTAGCTAGTCTACTGAGAATTTACCAGACTGCCTGCATACAGAAAGTATAGATGCACATTTTTAGAAGAGATAGACATGTATGACTTGGTGAACCCATCATGACATGCATTTTTTTCATTCTCAAGGCAATATTCAGTATAATTATCAATTGCAATCTATCACCAGCCAAGTGAAGATTGTCCCTTCCCTATTCCTGTAAAGAAGGATCCATTACCTAGTCTTGTAGCTGCTTCTCAATATAATTTTTCCCATTCAAGTCATCTTCTAACTAAAGACTAGCTCTTCAAGAGTAGGATCTGAGTGAAAGATGGCTGAATTAAATAGAATAAGAATTCTTTAAATCCAACATTCCAATACAATAAAGTAAATAATAAAAATCCCAATTCACTCATGAGGGTGAATTACTTATGAATATGAATGGGAATAAAGAAGAAAGTGTAAAAGGAATTGGCAAAATATATTAGAATAAGTATCTTTAAGAATGGAGATGCAGTCTCTCTGTCTGCCCTTCCTCTGGAGAGGCAGCTTCTGCCTCTCTCTCCCTTCTCCCCCACTCCTCCACCCCTTCCTTCCTTGTCTTCTTTCCTTCCCCCTCCATAAGCCACTAAATAAACTCTATACCCACCCCCCCCAAATAATGGAGATGTCTGTACCTGACATAATTTATTTGTATGGACTAATGGTGACAATTAGATACTGTGCATTTAATAAAAAATCTTTTTTGAATCTAATTCTAAATAATGTAATCCAACTAAAGGAATTTTAGCTCAATTCCTTTCCTATGGTCCTAGAATATATGTGCAAAGCAATTCCAAATACTTCTTCAAGTGTTCTTAACCAGTTCTGTTTTTGTGAAGAGAACAGAAGTACTTTTTCAAATTCCACTTATGAATAAATTAGACATTTAAATAAATCTAGTACATCTTTGACATCTTCGAATTTGAAGTATCATATTCATTCTATTGCTCTTAGGAAAATAACAAATATCATTTACAAATAAATGTCATTTATCTTCAGAAAAATATCTTTAACACTTATAAATAACTTAAATACACCACAAAGTAGATTCTATGGAATATAAATAATCAATAAGGGGAAATAATGGCTAGGTGTTTTGTTATTATCTGCATCTTTAAATATGCTCCTTTAAGGTACAGCTGCAAGGGGAACGCCAAGTGGAGAAACACGAACGCAGAGTCCCCCCAGGAACATCACTGGAGAAGAGACCCAGCATTGGGAGAGCCAACATTGGGGAGAGACAGCGTTTGGTAGGCAAGGAGACCTAATCCGGTAAAAGAAGATCCATAGGGAGCATTTGGAAGAAGAGATGGGCCGACGTCAAGGCAAGAATTCGCCCAACAAGCTGAAAAGCAACATGAAGCTACCAGAAACAAGCGACCTCACAATGGGAGGACAAGAACCCCTTAATCAAGAGGAAGGAGAAAAGATTGACTTCATGAAAGTGATTGACACCCTTAAACAGCATGTAAAAAACGCCCTTATAGAAATGGATGAGAAATATAACAGAAAGTTTGAAGAATTGAATAAATCAGTGAATGATACCCTAGAAAACCAAGGAAAAACAATCAAACAGATAATGGAAACAGTTCAAGACCTGAAAACTGAAATGGAGGCAAAGAAGAAAACACAAACAGAGGGCTGTCTGGACATGGAAAATCTAGGTAAACGAATAGAGACTACAGAAACAAGCATAACCAGCAGAATACAAGAGATAGAAGAAAGACTCTCGGATTCTGAAGATACCATAGAGAAAATAAACACACTGATCAAAGAAAACAGCAAGTCCAACAAACTCTCATCACAAAACATTCAGGAAATATGGGACACAATAAAAAGACCAAACCTAAGAATAATAGGAGTAGAAGAAGGAGAAGAAGGGCAGCTCAATGGTCCAGAAAATCTATTTAATAAAATTATAGAAGAAAACTTTCCCAACCTAAGGAAAGATTTTCCTATGAAGGTGCAAGAAGCATACAGAACACCGAATAGGCTGGATCAAAAAAAAACATCCCCTCGCCATATAATTATCAAAACACACAGCATACAGAATAAGGAAAGAATATTAAGAGCTGCAAAGGAAAAAGGACAAATTACTTATAAAGGTAAACCTATCAGACTTACACCTGATTTCTCCATGGAAACCATGAAAGCCAGAAGGTCCTGGATAGATGTACTGCAGAAACTGAGAGACCATGGGTGCAAGCCCAGATTACTATACCCAGCTAAGCTTTCATTCACTATAAATGGAGAAAATAAAATTTTCCAGGATAAAAACAAATTTAAACAATACGCAGCCACAAATCCAGCCTTACAGAAAGTAATTGAAGGAAAATCACTAACCAAGGAGTCCAACAATGACCACAATAACTCAGACATCTAAAGACCCTTCACCAACACAAAACAAAGAAGGGAAACACACAAACTCTACGACTAAAAAAAAATGACCGGAGTTAACAACCACTGGTCATTAATATCACTTAATGTCAATGGACTCAACTCACCTATAAAAAGGCACAGGCTAAGAGATTGGATAAGAAAACAGGATCCAACATTCTGCTGTTTACAAGAAACACACCTCAACCACAAAGACAGGCACCTACTCAGAGTAAAGGGCTGGGAAAAGGCCTATCAAGCAAATGGACCTAAGAAACAGGCAGGTGTGGCCATACTAATCTCTAACAAAGTTGACTTTAAACTTAAATCAATCAGAAGAGATGGCGAGGGGCATTTTATACTCATAACAGGAACAGTTCATCAGGATGAAGTCTCAATCCTGAACATCTATGCCCCTAATATAAAAGCACCCACGTACATAAAAGAAACATTGCTAAAATTCAAGGCAGCCATCAAACCGCACACACTAATAGTAGGAGACTTCAACACTCCTCTCTCACCAATGGACAGGTCAATCAGACAGGAACCTAACAGAGAAATAAGAGAATTAGTGGAGGTAATGAATCAAATGGACTTAACAGACATCTATAGAACATTCCATCCAAATAGGAAAGAATATACCTTCTTCTCTGCAGCTCATGGAACCTTCTCGAAAATCGACCACATAGTCGGTAACAAAGCAAACATCCACAGTTACAAAAAAATATTAGTAACCACCTGTGTCTTATCAGATCACCATGGATTAAAGTTAGAATTCAACAATAATGCTACCCCCAGAAAGCATACAAAGTCATGGAAACTGAACAGTCAACTATTGAACCATAGCTGGATTAAGGAAGAAATAAAGAAAGAAATTAAAGTCTTCCTGGAATTCAATGAAAATAAAGAAACAACATACTCAAACTTATGGGACACTATGAAAGCAGTCCTAAGAGGAAAGTTCATAGCACTAAGTGCCCACTTAAAGAAAACAGAGAAAGCTCACATTGGAGACTTAACAGCCCACCTGAAAGCTCTAGAAAAAAAAGAAGCAGACTCACCTAGGAGGAGTAGAAGACTGGAAATAATCAAAATGAGGGCTGAAATCAACAAAATAGAAACACAGAAAACAATACAAAAAATCAATGAAACAAAAAGCTGGTTCCTGGAGAAAATCAACAAGATTGACAAACCACTATCCAAGCTAATCAAACGGCAGAGAGAGAATTTGCAAATTAATAAGATCAGAAATGAAAAGGGGGACATAACCACAGACACAGAAGAAATTCAGAGAATCATTAGATCTTACTACAAAAGCCTATATGCCACAAAATTGGAAAATGTAAAGGAAATGGATACTTTTTTAGATAAATATCATATACCAAAGTTAAATCAGGACCTGGTGAACAATCTAAATAGACCTGTTAGTCGCGAAGAATTAGAAGAGGTTATCAAAAACCTCCCTACCAAAAAAAGCCCAGGACCAGATGGTTTCAATGCGGAATTCTACCAGATCTTCCAAGAAGATCTAATACCTATACTCCTTAATGTATTCCACAAGATAGAAACAGAAGGGTCATTACCAAACTCCTTTTATGAAGCCACAATTACTCTGATACCAAAACCACTCAAAGACTCAACCAGGAAAGAGAACTACAGGCCAATCTCACTCATGAATATCGACGCAAAAATCCTCAACAAAATACTGGCAAATCGAATCCAAGAACACATCCGAAAAATTATCCATTATGATCAAGTAGGCTTCATTCCTGAGATGCAGGGCTGGTTCAACATACGAAAATCTATCAATGTAATCCAGCATATAAATAAACTGAAAGAAAAAAACCATATGATCATTTCATTAGATGCTGAAAAAGCATTTGACAAAATTCAACATCCATTTATGTTAAAAGTCTTGGAGAGATTAGGGATACAAGGGTCATACCTAAATATAATAAAAGCTATATACAGCAAGCCGACAGCTAACATCAAATTAAACGGAGAGAAACTCAAAGCCATCCCACTTAACTCAGGAACACGACAAGGCTGTCCACTCTCCCCATACCTCTTCAATATAGTGCTTGAAGTTCTAGCAATAGCAATAAGACAACATAATGGAATCAAGGGGATTCGAATTGGAAAGGAAGAAGTTAAACTTTCGTTATTTGCAGATGATATGATAGTGTACATAAGCGACCCCAAAAACTCCACCAAAGAACTCCTACAGCTGATAAACAGCTTTAGTAATGTGGCAGGATACAAGATCAACTCCAAAAAATCAGTCGCCCTCTTATACACAAAGGATATGGAAGCAGAGAGGGAAATCAGAGAAGCTTCACCATTCACAATAGCCAAAAACAGCATAAAATATCTTGGGGTAAATCTAACCAAGGAAGTGAAAGATCTATTTGACAAGAACTTTAAGGCATTGAAGAAAGAAATTGAAGAGGATACCAAAAAATGGATGGACCTCCCTTGCTCTTGGATTGGGAGGATCAACATAGGAAAAATGGCAATTCTACCAAAGGCTATTTATAGATTCAATGCAATCCCCATCAAGATCCCATCAAAATTCTTCACAGATCTGGAGAGGACAATAATCAACTTTATATGGAAAAACAAAAAACCCAGGATAGCCAAAACAATCCTATACAATAAAGGATCTTCTGGAGGCATTACCATCCCTGACTTCAAACTCTATTACAGAGCTACAGTAATGAAAACAGTGTGGTACTGGCATAAAAACAGAGAAGTCGACCAATGGAATCGTATAGAAGACCCGGATTTTATCCCACAAACCTATGAACACCTGATTTTCGATAAAGGAGCTAAAAGTATAAAATGGAAGAAAGAAAGCATCTTCAACAAATGGTGCTGGCACAACTGGATGTCATCTTGTAGAAGAATGAAAATAGACCCTTATCTATCACCGTGCACAAAACTCAAGTCCAAATGGATTAAAGACCTCAATATCAGCCCGAACACACTGAACCTGATAGAAGAGAAAGTGGGAAGTACCCTACAGGAGCTGGGCACAGGAGATCGCTTCCTATGTATAACCCCAGAAGCACAGACATTAAGGGCAACATTGAATAAATGGGACCTACTTAAACTGAGAAGCTTCTGTAAAGCAAAGGACATAGTCAATAAGACACAAAGGCAACCTACTGATTGGGAGAAGATCTTCACCAACCCCACAACAGACAAAGGTCTGATCTCCAAAATATATAAAGAACTCAAGAAACTAGACTTTAAAATGCTAATTAACCCAATTAAAAAATGGGGCACTGAACTGAACAGAGAATTCTCAGCAGAGGAAGTTCAAATGGCCAAAAGACACTTAAAGTCGTGCTCAACTTCCTTAGCAATCAAGGAAATGCAAATCAAAACAACTTTGAGATATCATCTTACACCTGTCAGAATGGCTAAAGTCAAAAACACCAAGGATAACCTTTGCTGGAGAGGCTGTGGAGGAACGGGTACCCTCATCCATTGCTGGCGGGAATGCCATCTTGTGCAACCACTGTGGAAGTCAGTGTTTCGGTTTCTCAGGAAATTCGGGATCAACTTACCCCTGGACCCAGCAATACCACTCTTGGGAATATACCCAAGAGATGCTCTATCATATGACAAAAGCATTTGTTCAACTATGTTCATAGCAGTATTATTTGTAATAGCCAGAACCTGGAAACAACCTAGATGCCCTTCAATGGAAGAATGGATGAAGAAAGTATGGAATATATACACGCTAGAGTACTACGCTGCGGTAAAAAACAATGACTTCTCGAATTTTGCAGGCAAATGGATGGAAATAGAAAACACTATCCTGAGTGAGGTGTCCCAGACCCAAAAAGATGAACATGGGATGTACTCGCTCATAATTGGTTTCTAGCCATAAATTAGGGCCATGGAGTCTACAATAGGTGAACCTAAAGAAGCTAAGTAAGAAGGTGAACCCAAGGAAAAACATATAGTTATCCTCTTGGCTAAGGGAAGTAGACCCAATTGCCGGGGAGAAAATTAGGATCTTGGGGGTGGGGTGGGATGGGGGTAAGGGGAGATGGGGAGAGAGAAGGTAGAAGGGAAGGAGGGGGGACTTGGGGAATCAGGAGAATTGGGATAAAGGAAAGGTGGATAGGGGAGCACGGAACCACAATTTTTAGTTAAGGGAACCACTTTAGGGTGAGCAAGAGATTTGACCCTAGAGGGGCTCCCAAGTGCCCAACATGAGGTTCCCAGTTAGTTCCTTGGGTAGCTGAGGTTTGGGAACCTGAAATGACCCTATCTGAGAGCAATACTGACGAATATCTTGCATATCATCATAGAACCTTCATCTGGTGATGGATGGAGACAGAGACAGAAACCCACACTGGAGCACTGGACTGAGCTCCCAAGGTCCCAATGAGGAGCAGAAGGAGGGAGAACATGAGCAAAGAAGTCGGGACCACGAGGCGTGCACCCACCCACTGAGACAGTGGAGCTGATCTACTGGGAGCTCACCAAGGCTAGCTGGACTGTGACCGAAAAAGCATGGGATAAAACCGGACTCTCTGAACATGGCGAACAATGAGGGCTGATGAGACGCCAAGGACAATGGCACGGGGTTTTGATCCTACTTAATGTGCTGGCTTTGTGGAAGCCTAGCCAGTTTGGATGTTCACCTTCCTAGATATGGACGGAGGGGGGAGGACCTAGGACTTACCACAGGGCAGGGAACCTGGACTGCTCTGTGGACTGGAGAGGGAGGGGGGAGAGGAGTGGGGGGAGGGGTAGAAGGGTGGGAGGAGGGGGAGAAGGGTGGGAGGAGGGGGAGGGAAATGGGAGGCTGGGAGGAGGTGGAAACTTGTTTTTTGTTTATGTTTTTTTTCTTCTTTTCTTAATAAAAAAATTATTAAAAAAAAAGGTATAGCTGCAATTTTTGAAATGTGTAAGTCCTATGCAAAAAAGTAACTATGGATATATTAAAGTTTAATATTATTTGCTATCTATTTTCAAATCCAATAAAAACATTTGATGCTAAATATTTTCTTTTTATTTGCCTAAAACATTGTAATTGTTTACTTTTAATACAGCCTAAGCTATTAGTGTCATTGTTTACTTTTACTGTTTCAACTTAAGTACAATCATTTAATGATGGCTTTTTTTTTACCAGATGCATCATCAGAGAAATATTGGCATTTGTCCTGGTTTTCAAAGATTTTTTTGTTCAGAGTCATCCCCACCCACACTTCTGTACTCAGCTATGAGTCTCGGACTGCAAACTATATGTCCGACGTGCATACTAACTTCCTCTTAACTTGTGTATTTATGGAGGGATGAGCATAGTGACCCAGAAAGACTGGAGGAAGAAAAATAACTTATTCCCACTTGATTCAAAAGCCTCACTTATCCCACTTACTTCCTGCAGATCACCATGCCTGCTCACAGAACTTCAGGTTTTGTTCTTATCCACAGGGACTCTCCTTTTCAGTAAAAGTAGTTGATCCAGCTTGAGTTTATTTTTTATTATTTACGGAATCAGCTTCACTGTGCCCCTGACATTGAAATATTAGTACCCACTCTCTGACAGAAGACTGTGACTCCATTATATGGGATCCTTCCTACTTACAGAGACTTATGCTAACTAGCCAGGGAGCACCCCAATGTCTATAAGTTTGAGCTGCAATCCTAAAAAGCATTTCCTCTTAGTTTTCTAGTCTGGGTAGTTTTAGTAGTTTTCCTTTCTTGGCTGGGCCAAAGGCACTGTAGCTTACTTGTGCAGTTACTATTTCTCAGCAACCCTCGGTTTTCATTACTTACATAACAATCCTTTGTCTTAAATTATTGTCAGTCAAAATAGCTTAAGTGGTTTCTCCCTGTTTACTTGATTCTAAGCATACACTCTTCCAAAGCCCTAAAATTTTATGTAGCACAATGGAAACAGAATAGATATGTTTTATTATGTTTATTTATGGGTCTGCTTTAAGAGGATAAGTAAAAGTTTACAATTTTTTTCAAATGTTACTTAATATATTACAGTATTATTTCATACTATTTTCCTAATATAAACATACTGGGGTTCTAATTAGTACCATACAGATATTTAAGGATCTGCATATCTACTTGTAAAAAAATCCTATCTCTAGACTTATCCCTATGTTTTAAAGAAAACAAAGACTTTTGTGCCACCCATAAAAATTGAATGGAATCTTGTGATATAGTTATTTTTCAAAAGCAATATGGATAATAAAAATAAAATGAGATCAGTAACAATTGGCATAATACATACATTATGCACATCAAATAGCCAGTGCGTTTAAAATCCTGCACAATTGTTTCCTACACAACAAAAAAGGAAGCAGAAGCCTAAACTAGACAAAAAAAGAAAGTATATTTGCAGTTTTTAAACATCTGTGCTTCTAAGGTGTACCCTGAAGGCTTTTTCTTACTGGTTGAGTTTTCTGCATTATGTACCATATATGTTTCCAGCTTAAATTCATTAGTGAGCCTGCTTTTGGAACAAGATGATTGACTGCTACCACTAGCACATAAATTAATTGAGTCTTTTCTGACGTGAACCTATTCTCCCTTTTACAGTCGCACAAATTAAAGAACCAAGACAAAGATGAAACTATCAGACAGGGTGATTCTTCTTAGAAAGTTGTTCTTATATTTCCCATACCATGCTGGAAATTTGATCTCAAAAATCCATTTCAGTCAGTGAATGGTATATCTACAACTTATTTATCAAATGTACAATACACTTCAAACTAAATTTTCTGTTATGGTCATTTCTTGTGTGGACACAGTAATTGCCTCTTCTTTGTACATTCTCTAAGCATAGTTATCGAGTCTGCCTTGAACTATGTTAATACCGTTCTTTTCTTTAGCAACAGAAAGTTCCTTTCAAAATCAACATTCTATTTTAATATTTACTACCAGATTATTGCAAGCTAAATGTTAGAAAACAGCTTCCATTGTATCTTAAATTGATGCTCTTAAATTTTCCCCATATTCACAGTATTTATAACACTAACACTACTTAGCTGTTGGTGCTGCTCTACTCAGGGACTTCAAATGAACTCAGCATATCCGAAGAAGAAGGAAAAAAGAAGAATACATTGGCTATTCTTATGCTAGGGAAAATATATTTTCAAGCTTAGGAGTTGTCCTAAATTTAAATAATAGGGCCTAAAAAGAGAAGGCAGTAGAAGGGACAAAGGATCAAGGAAAGTCAAATCAGCCAATATCTACTGCTGAAGCCAACAAAACATGCTTTTACATTTCTGAATATATGTCCAATTGTTATTTTAATTAATCAACACTAAACAAACTCCTAGAGCCATTGCACGGTGATTATAATAAACGACTCTCAACTGTGAGTCCTGGAACCTTTTTCCTCCTTGTCAGTTGCATCTGAATCACACAAAGCTTTCTCTGCTTAGTATTGTTCCACACCGCTAACCATAACTCAGTGGGCTTTCCCAGGTTTCTGTAATAAAAATTCTGCTAGCACTAAGTTTACTGGACATTTTCCTAACTGTTATCTAGTCTTGTTAGTGGTATCTGTAGTTATTTTCCCAGGAATTTGTCCTTACCCTGAAAACATCTGTACCAACTTCTTAACCCCTTTGGTTTTAGAGATCCACCAGTCTTGAGAACACTGATTTTATATGCAGTTTGGATGTCCTATACACACAACTACTGCTTTTCTTTGACAACTATGTGAAAGATAGTTAAAAGTGCCATTTTTGCTACACTGCTGTTCCTATGCCTGGACCAGCCTTGGCACCAGACAGACCAAGGGAAGCAAAATTTTATGAAGCCACAAATATATAAATAGACCTTAGAACAAAATTGCTCCTTTTCTCACATCCCATCCCTTGAACTAAACCTTGGCTCTCATCTTTGCCCTCATATGTAGTCATGTAACTTTACACCTCATGCTTGACAAACTCATACTTGTAAGACTAGAGAACTTAGTTGATGCCTGTAGAAGGAACTGATGTAAACAGGGCAGAGACCTTGTCTGTCTTGTTCAAGGCTTTACAGCATTTAGTGGTTCTCTGTTCAGCCACCTGCAGAAGGTCAAACTGCTACTCATAGACTCATGTGTATGTGTTCCCCAGCTGGAAATGATGTTTCGGAAGATTGTAGAATCTCTTGGCGGTGGAGCTTTGCTGGAAGAAGCACATCAGAGGGGGACAGGTTTTGAGGTTTTATAGGCTAGCCTCTTTCCATGTTCTCTCTGCTTCCAGACAATCAATGCAGGGCAGTGAGCCAGCCTCATATGCCTGTTCTCATGCCTTACCTACCGTGATGGACTGTGTCTCCTCTGAGACTATAAGCATTATAAATTCTTCATCCTTTACATTGCTGTGGTAATAGCAAAAGAAAAGAGACTAACCCATTCAAATGTAATGTCTTAATTGTAACAGTTGTGCTTCTGTTGTACAGCCTTATCAAAGATGTTCAAAATCTAATATAAATCTTGAACTCAACGCCCATGGCCTATGGCTGTCTATTGTTTTGAGTACCTGGAGGATGATATGTAATGGTAAACAATTGTTTAGTGCTTTCATTCCTCATTCAGTGTTCCCTAATCCATAGTCTTTGTGTTTAACTCCTGAGATCCTATCTCAGTAGTTGCAGACTAGCCTGATTTCCTAGTGATCTTGAAAGCTCTTACAACCAATACTTGTACCTTCTGTTTCCTTACCATTAATTTACTATTTGAACATAGACTGCACTAGTCCTTGTATGTAGTAACAAGAGTTAATAAAAAAAAAAACCTTTATTCTATGTACTGCACGTATGGGGAGAGAAACATGGCTGAAATGTGATAGAAGATTCTTCATTACAGAAGTCAGCAAGGGGTACAGTAAAATGATGAAGCTGAAAAGACTCTCTTTGAGGGTTCAACATTACAAAAGCATATTAATGGAGCACAAGTCCAGTGGTAATTCTAGACAATTTCAGGGTACCAATTGGTAATTAGGTAGACATAAAACCAAGGGGATTCATCTAGTGACGGTTAGTGTCAGAAAAATAGATAATTTACCAATTAGTTAAACACATGAATTAAATAAATATGAATCTCAACACCTATCTTTTATTGAACCATTCCTATAATTAATATTGCATGCCATTTAACAGTCCATCGAAATGATTGAGAAATGGAATGATATTCCCTTGATAGTTATGGAATGTGACAGAAAATTGAATTACCTTCACAAAGTTTGAAAACCCCCAAAATATAGCCAGAATTTGAAACAGAACTATTTGATATTTCACTTTTCTCAGTTATCTTCATTCTACACAGCTATAAACTTATTCAATGCACCTTGAAAACCACATTTCAGACATTTGTTATCTTTAGACTATTGCCATTAAACATGCTAGCTATCAACTATTATTACAAAATTTTTCTTGGCCTGGGGGTAGGATGTGCCATTGGAGAACTTAGAGGGAGAAGAGGAGGAATGGAAAAAAACGCAAATAGATTCTTTTTTTAATTTTTTATTGAGAAAAAGAAAAAAAAAGTTTCTGCCTCCTCCCAGTTTCCCATTTCCCTCCCCCTCCTCCCACCCTTAAATAAAGCAAGTTATAAAAAATAATATCCTTTTTTTTCATTGATTTATTACTCCAAGTTCAGAAATACAAGAACTGTGAAATGTTCAGTGAATACCTCAAAAAGGAGAGCAGATACTTATTTCTATTGCTTTTGAGATAGCGACAGTTTCCTCTTTGGCAAGGACAAATTCTATTAACTGCCCCTAAACTTCAGTTTTCCTTTAGTATTTCAGTGCACACTTATTAAGTGTGTCTGTATTCATACATGAATATCTATGAAGTGCTAGAGAGCTGTATGCTGAAGGGAAAGGCAGTCATCTACCCCCACCCCGTTACTTGACTAGTGAGGGTACTAAGCTAGTGCCACTCACACCTTCATTTACTAAATATTACTTCTTGATAATAATGATAATCTGCTGAGAGTCATGCAGTCATAAAGAGAGAATACCTTCTACAGCTTAAGATGTGATATTCTCATTAACTGAACAAACTAG
>NW_024544232.1:0-87500 GCF_018167655.1 Microtus oregoni
ATTCAAAGAAAGCCTGGGTTATGTAGCATTACCCTTTCTCAAAATAAAGACAGCAAAAGAAAAAAAAACACTCTATTAAATAGGGTACTGTGGAGTAAGGCAAGCCATGAAGGTTTCGGAGTAGACTATTATATAACATTACTAATAGATGAGCTATAAATTTCTCAGAGAATGTGTCTCTGAGTTCATGACTAATGGTATTTACAATCGAAAGGAAAAAATAAAGAGTTGGTTATTTCTTTTGTTTGGCTGTTTTATGAAATAGGCTTATTTAGCTAAATTCAATAAGCACATTCAAATGAATGTGCATGCAATTGAAAATTTCACATCTCTGAAGGTTCCACATTAATAAGCATTCATTCACAAGTGTTTTGTCATTTAAATATTATGTTAATTTTTTGTAATTGGATTCTTCTTCAATGTTGGAAAACTTTCTTAACTATACTAAACATTTCCTTAGAGGTATTGTTACACATTCTAAAATTCCTTTGTGCTCAGGTATTAGTGTTTGAATTGTCAACACTGAGCGTAGTTAAAATTAAAAGCCTTCTGTCAGAAAAATGGTTTTGAAGGAAGAAGGAACTTAAAACACTCTTTCTCCCCCACTAGAAATTCATACAGATAAATACCTTTATTTTTCTCCTAGAACTGAACGTACATGACAAATTGGCACAACTTAAAATGAGAATTGAAGGGGATGAGACTGATTGAGAAAACTTGATATTGAAAGGCTTATTAGCCCATACAGGGTTTGAGTCTGTCTCTTCAGTCTCTGTGAGCCCCTATGAGCCCTGCTTAGTTGATTCTGTGTCCTGTGTTCTCCTGGTAGTATCCTCCAGCCTTTGACTCCTACAATCCCTTCTCCACTTCAAGTCCTCTGCATATAACTTATGGTTGTATAGCTTGCTATTCTTGTGAACTCCCAACAATGCGAGTGTGTGTGTGTGTGTGTGTGTGTGGGTGTGTGTGTGGGGGTGTGTGGGTGTGTGTGTGTGAGAGAAGGGGCGGGGTATTTTCTGACTCTTTTGCTTGCCACTTGGGACACTTTTCCTCCTCCTACTGGGATGGCATGTCTAACCTTAAGATGTATGTTTGTGCCCACTCTTATTATATCTTGTTAGGGCATATTCAGTGAAAATCCCTGAGATGCTGGTTTTTTTTTTTCTTTAAAGAAAGACGTAGAAGGAGGTGATCTGGGAGAGAAGGGGAAATGGGGAAGGCACTCAGATAACTGGAGGGAGAGGAAAGTGCGGTCAGCAGGTAATGAATGAGAGAAGAATAAAAGTTAAAAAGGAAAGAAAAAAAGAAAAGAAAGGCTTATTATCAATGTGGCATTGGTGCATGCCATTAATCCCAGCACTGGTGAGGAAACTGCATTTCTAAGTCAGCCTGGTCTAGAGAGCGAGTTCCAGGACAACTAGGAGCTTTATATGGAGAAGCCCAGTTTGAGAAACAAAAAACTAAAAAAAAAATATTAATCAAGATCTGACATAAAAAGGTAAGCTGAAAATAATTCATATAATCAAACAACAAATTTCATATGCAGCCTTGCACTGACAAATCAGTCATGTGAATACCAACATGTTTTTGAAGTTAAAGACTCAAAATATTGTCAAGTGGCTTCGCAAATAAGCATTGGCTTAAGATGTTTCACAACAATGAAATGGATATCATAGTAATTAATCTCCTTATGGTAAAGCTAGGTCAAATTTCGTCAAAAGGTCAACTAATATTGAACAGGACGTTTGCTCATGAATTTGCTGCATTAGAATTTTGCTATTCTGAAGGTCAAAGGACATAATCATTTTCAAAAAATGAACGGAGCAAGACATTTTTACATTTTTCTAGAAAACTTGGGCCTTAGTTCTATTTAAATGTATACAATAAAACCATACCTCTGTCCTATATTTATTAGCATTCTAATAAATTATTCATGATTGTAATATTTATGTAGACTCCATTTTGCTTGTATGATTGATTTGGCTTAACCTACAAATTAATGTGTTCCCATTCAACCTTTGCAATTCTATATGCCACTACTCTTTCCTTCAAAGTGTCCTGAAATAGCATCCTAGCTGATCTCCCTCTTATGTTCTTGTCCTCTTCTATCTGCTCTATTAACAGCATTTGAAACAACCTTTCAGAAAGGTCAATTAAATCATCTCACCTCTTCATTAAAACTATTCTGATTCTACTAAGAGTCAATTCTGATCCTTTTATCTTGATATATATATATATATATTGATTAAAAATATTAATCAAGATCTGACATAAAATATATATATTTTCCACATATATATATATATATATATATATATATATGGAACATGCCTTTCTTTCTAATTTCAACTCTATTTTGATTTAGTTTCAGACAAGCTATCTCTGTCTTAGCCTTGTATATAATCTAAACTGTCAACCAAACTGCCTATTTATTTAAGGCTCTGTCTGCCTCTTATCTTACTTTCTTTTGCTTCTGCCTCCATTTTATGAACAGTTAGATATTTGTTACTTACTCACTACATCATTCAAGTGGTTTTTCATTCGTTTATTCAGAAGTCAATGACTTTTAACTGAGAGAAAATATGTCCTTCTGCTTTATTCTGTTTAAAACACGCTGCAGATTCCATTTGACTATCCCAAAGATTCCTGGTCCTATTCAAACAATAATAATTTATAACCATCTCCATCATAAGACTTCTAATAATCTTTCTCTGGATAAAAAGTATTTCTAAACATACAGTGGTTCAAGGAAAACACCTAAGAGGTATAACTTGAAGATAAATTTACAATAATAACTCATTGCCTCATATGATGTTATTTATGAGGTTGATAACATTTGTTACTCCTGTTGAGCTGCACACTCAGAACTTAACCAATTTTCTCTAGATGTCTCATATTTTTATAAATATATCACATAGAAATTCTGAAAGGCAAGTCTTATCTTTGTCTCTTATTCATCTAGCACCTTTAAAGATATGGCTAGAATTCCATACTATCTTCCAGTTGCTGAGTGCTTGATGGATCTTAGGTATTGTGACCAGTTAGTTACTTTCTTACCTTGCTTTAACACTCACTATTTCTATGATGTAAGTATTTTATCTTCAATTTTACATATGAAGAAGTTAAAACCAAGGCAATATAACTTGTCTATGGCCATATAGGTAGAAGGTAGAATTTGAATTGCAGCCAAAACTTGCAATGCTCAGGGTAGCATGCCATTCATATGTTCTCTTAGAAATAATTTGGACAGCAAAGGAAAAGATCACCACTCCAATTATAGTGTCCCAACAAGGCAAAGTTTTTGATTGAGAGGGCATACTAGTCACAAAATTAGAAGAAACACACCATGGCAGGAAATACACTTGGTTTTTATTCCAGTGCAGGTAGTAACTGTGTCTTTCAAGATTTGTTAGTCACCCCCCACAAAAGGAAAGGTTTAGACAGAAAGCAGTAGATTAAAACTCTTAAAGATTGTTATGAGATGCTCAAGTCTAATTCTTCACAGTTTATGGCTTCTGGTGGGGCAGAGAGTAAGGAAAGACTTGGTTTTCTTTAAGGGCTTAGCCACTGTGTGTTTGACCATACTCCAGTGAGTATACGGGCAACACAAAATGGACTTGGTATATATTTCTTTTCTTCCTCTTTTTATTGTTGTGGGAGAGGTCACCAGGACAGGTGTGGACCAGGTTTGGGAAATGAGTATGATAAGGATGCATTATGTCAAATTTCCATATAATCAAAAAGAAATATTATATTGGGGAAAAAACAAAATGAAAACCAACAAAGCAAACAAAAAATCTGAACAAAAGAAATGAAGGAAACCAAGAAATGGTTGGTCACTTAAGTCATTTAAGTTCTAAGACTCGAGCAGAACCTTTGTATGAATACAATACTTACCAGGTTAGGGACAGTTTAAAACATTTTAATAAAGATTTTACAATGTGAAAGAGATAAAAATATTTGCACAGAAGTTTCATAAAGTGGGGAGAGAGAAAAAGATTTGAATTCATTGTCATAAAAGAAAGTTTTATGGACTTATCAAAAAGACTAATATTTAATGTTTCTTACATGTTCCATGTCTAAAATCCCTGGGAATACATTCCTCCATCCTTGGTGTTACTAGAATTGTGGGGCCCTTTGTGGTCTGCAAATGATGCAGGGGAAATCAAGGTCCCCTATTGGGGTTCTTCGTCTCTTTAGTAAAAGCTTTTATAAATGGACTCAAACACAAGCCCAGAAACTACTTTATTAGTGTTTAAAAAAGGAAAAAAAAAACCCTAGGGCAGAAAAACTGAAATTTTCAGCAGCTACCCAGAGGAAGAGAATGGAAGGGAGAAGAAAAGGCATGCAATTTAAGGTGTCACAGAGGTCAGACACAGTGGAAAGGCAGTCACGTGGTGGGAAAGGAGGCTTTAGAAAAAGCATAAGGAAGCCCAAAGTGTATAAGGAAAGCATAGTTTGAAAAGAGATAAAACGATAAAAAAGATTATACTGTTTTCAAAGCAGGCCAATTTACAAGCTACAAGATTTTGGTGCAGTAGCAATCCTTTGGCACAGTAAGCTAGTCAACCAAGTGTTGCAATTCTGGCAAGGAAATGTGTGGTGTCTCATTCAAGAAGTGGTTATTCTGTGTATCTTTGTAGCACGGCTTAAGCTGTGGCCACCTTTCCTGGGGTGGTCTCTGGGCCAGATGATTGAACCCACCACCCTACTAGAATATTAGGTCTCTTCCTAAGCCTGAGATTTCATTTTCTTGACCAGAGGTAATTTTTGCTCTAACATTGGCTTCAGTTTAGAACTTTTTATCTTTTCAATATGACAGTGAAAATACACAAGGAAATCTGTGACCTTTAGTCTACAGTCAAGTCAGCCTAAACAATGCCAGGGATAGTCACTGTTGTGTACTGTAAATGTGATACTGTTCTTGAGTTAAATTCTGCTAAGATGGTAATTAGTGATCTTGGTTACATAGGAAAATCCCCAGGCACCACTCAAATCAATTAAAGCAGGATCCTTGCAGGTAGAGACCTAAGACTGCGCATTTTATAAGTGTCGCTTTAGAGACTGTACTATGTGATCAGGCTTGGGAAAAATTCCTGAAGTCTAAATGTTTACATGTTAGATTCCATTTCTAGTTCAGTTTCGAGAAATAATAATGTATAACTCAAGGTGTATGTTATACATATATATCTTTCACACATACCATTATGTCATACTCAGTAATCGCCTCTGTGGTTTTCCAACTTAAAATGTAGTTTGTAATTTCTAATGTCAACATACAGAACATTATTATTTTGTTGAATGTCAGTATTAAGCTATAATATAAGAACACTGTAATTTATCTAAATACACTATAGCACATAAGATTTAATTTATTCCCTGTTTGTTTTTACAAACATATTTTAGTGTATATAATATTACAGTACAAAGAATATATAAATCTTAGTAATAACTTCAGTATAGAAGTGGAAAAGGTCCTTATGTACTTAGAATATAAATGATAGAATGAGTCACATAGCTCTCAAAGGCATTATTCCCTTTTATTTGTTTGAGTAACCTTAGGGTTATTCACATGTCTCTTTTGTATATAGTGTCATTGCAGAAATTGCCATTTTAAACTCTAAGCATTTTAGGCAATTTACAAACAATCATTTTAGAATTTAATGTGATATGCAATGCACTTTAAGTCTTAAAATATACATACTGAAATCTGTATCTATAATGTCCTTAATTTTCAAAGAACATATCAAGTATAAAGTAAATGGAGCAGCCTCTAGAAGGGTCCATATTAAGGAGAGAAATTTAATATTGCCATTCATTATTGGAATGGTACATATAAGTGGGATTCCCCCCCCCAAAAAAAAATTATTGGAGTTTTTAAGGAACTAACTGCAAAGCTAAGTGATAAGAGCAGACTTTATTCAATTTGAATACTGAGTGTACCCAATTTGAAAACAAATACATGATTTAATATGGTTTTGGATGACAAAAGCATATGAAGAAATATAATAAATAGACAAGCAATAATATTATAGTGCTGAGTCCCATGTTGTGGTTGCAATCAATGTTTTGATAAAATAAGAAAGATATTTTAAAAGGTAAATCTAGGAGGGAAGGAATACATTTTTAAAATCTACATTGAGCATTCAGCTCTAATACATAATAAAGGACATGACAGAGCTAGTTAGAGGTGGAGAGAGCAGAACCAAATGAGTGATATTAAGTGCAGAAATAACAGAGAGAAAAGAAAATAGATGAAACCCCAATTTATGGTCTATCTAACTTCAGAGATATTAGTATTTTGCCGACTTATTTCTCATTGGATTGTATGTGCCCCAAGATGAAAAAAGATCTTTCATTTTTACCTTATTCATAAGTATGTAACTATCAGACATAATTTATATGATAAATAATTTAGATGATATTTAAGGCAGGCAGTTGAGTCATATTTTAAAAATTCTTTCTCATTTAAAAACATTCTTCAACATACTTATGTTTTGAATTGAAAATAGTTTTTTTTTTCAGGTAGTATATTCTGATTAAGGTTTTCCCTCACCTAACTCTTCCAGACCCTCTCACTTCCACACACAAATCCGTACCCTTTCTTTCTCTCTTTCCTTAGAATACAACAAACATCTAAGAAATGATAATAATAATGAAAATAAGATAAAATAAAAATAAACCAGGATATGACATATCAAATAGAAAAAAGGAACCAAAGAAAAAGAACACCACATTCACAAATGCTGAGACACACATTCCCCCATGCAGAAAGCCCTAAAACAATATTGAAAATGACAATATATAATAAGTCAAGTATTCATGAAGTAAAAAAATAATGCCCAGGCAAAGTATTGTGAGACACAGAACCTCTAAAAATACCATTGAATTCATTTTCTTTTTTGGCTATCTACTCCTGGGCGTAGGGACCTAGGCAGGTCCCATTGGAGAATCCTGGTCAAGATGTGGTCCTCGCCACCACTGCCCCTTTACTATCTGGCTTCAGTCTTAGGTCCTCCTTTTGGCTGGCACCTTTTCTTTCTCTTAGCATAAGATTTCGGGTGAAATTACCAGTTTTTAAGAGTCCATCATGTCAATAGTCAGATTGTGAGATACAAGTGTCTCTTTAGTGTATCTTCACTTCTGCCAAGCTCATTATGGTAGAAATTTTATTTTAGTAGTTGTGTATTAAGTTCTCTGTGTAATGTGTAGAGTCTCACAGCAACAATTTCCTCTGAATCCAGGAATACCTATCATCTAATTCCATGGTGTTGAATCCCTTTCATGAGTCTCTAGCACAAAAATTCTGATTTGTTTGAAGCAAGGCTAGTGATGTTATTTATCTAACAGGTTTATCTGCTTTCTGTTACATTGGTCTAGCCTAATCTTTTCAATTATTTCTAGATAGTGGAACTGTAGCTGTTGGTTTAAAATTATGTTCATAATATGTGTATCTATGTCTGTATGTAAAGGAAATTAGTAGTTTTGATAATCTGGAAATATGTAAATTATAGTATTATCTTACAAAGATTTATGATGAGTTTACTGCAAAAATTAATACAAAGATTGGTCAAAATACAAAATTACATATTAAAAAATACAAAATATCAATATAACTCTACATTGTCATATAACTATGTAAGGCCTATTTTATGAATTTTTATAAATCTGAAACTTAACCACTTACACTTTCTTGGGAAGATATAATGTAGAAAACAAATAAACTGATGTGACAAATCCTAAATAATTATCTTTCACACCAGTCCAATTTACTGTACACATTTTTTCTGCACTATGCATATGTATCTGAGCATTATTAGAGCATTTTCCTGTAATACCTTCCGAGGATCTATGGACAGATAGAAAAGATCTATGGAATTCTATCGAAATAGTTGTTCCTTATGTTAATATTTTGCACATTATTATATGGAATTCTGTTTTATGATGGATATTATTTCAGAGTATTATTTCTCATTAGGCAATTTCAAAAGCACTTAAAATTTTTATTTCTAAATTGTGGCCACAGTTAGAAATTGTATTTAATTATGTATGTTGAGCGTTATAAATTCTAAATTGCCTTTCAGACCCTGTAGTTTAACAAGTTACAATTTTGAAAGTTTTTTTTTTTACAATTTAAAACAAGTACTTTCAAAGTGTCAAACTTTTTAAGAAAGGAAATTATCGTTAAAATGTACACTAGTTCATTTATCTTCTATAGTCTTTGACCTTAAACAGAACTGTGTTAAGAAAAAAGGTCATCTTCTACAGTGGATACAAATATTTAGGAGTATAAATTTATATCACTTTTTGTAATATGCATTTTTCTGATTTTAAAGTTTAAATGTTAACATTAGTTATGACATAATTATACAATGATATAGAATAATCCATTCAGAGTTGAATCAGAGCTTTGATTAGGAGCCTAGGGATGTAGCTCAGTAAGGGATGTAGCAAGTAAGAAGAGTTGCTGTGCAAGCATGAGGATCTGGGTTGAAATACCAAGCACTGATATAAAATCAGTTGGTAACTGCACTTATCTATAACCCCAGCATTAAGGGTCAGAGAGAGAAGGATCCAAGGAGCTTGCTGGTCTACCAACTTAGCAGAACTATTAAAGCTTCTGCTTACTGAGACACCTAGCCTCAGGGAGTAAGGATAAATGTGAGAGAGGAAATCGTGAAAGTTATACTTCTCTGGCCTTCACATACACACGTATGGGTGAAAACACCTATGTCCTCATGTGTATGTATCACACACACAGGCGTGCACGCACACAAACACACACAAATGTGTAAGAACACAGTTATTACTATTTAATTGTTTTCCCAAAAATATAATTTGAATATGTTAATTTTTGTAACAAACATGTTTTCTTTGAAATAGGAAGGGTATACTAACTCCCATACACTTCAGACATACTTACAGCAAATAATTTCATCTTTTGGGTATAACTGAAGATTATTGAATAAAATGTTTAATTCTTGATAGTTTTAATAAAAAACCTTATTTTCCATTTCTTTGCTTTTTCTTCCTTATGTGATACTTTGGCCAAGCACTCAAAGAAAATTTATGTGGAAACTTCCTTTGTTTCATTTTTTATATATAAGATTGGATTTATTTAGATAAGAAATATGATATTGAAGTATTCCTTATGAATAATTTTAAAAAGGAATATAGGATCACAGAGACTGTGGACTGGAAGTTTCCTTTCTCTACTTGCAACTTCTTCTCCTCTTCCTCATCCTCTCTTCCACCTTGAGACAGGATTTACTGCACAGGCCAGGCTATATTCTAACTTGAAACCTCCTCTTTAGATGCTCAGTCCTGGGACTGCATGTCCATGTCAGCATGCCTGCATTGCATGCGCTGTTTGCAAATCCACAACCATTCCAACCTCCCAATTTTCATTATTATGTTTATGATTACTGTTTGTATCTGTATATTTTTGCTGCATCTGCATATTTGCAGTAAACACTTTTAGATTATAAAATGAACCTTGAGAAAAAATACCATGTAAGACATATTTCAACTTAAGGCACAACCACGCATGTACACATACACATGCACACACACACACACACACACACACACGCATACATGTAAGAACACTGAGCATCTCTGAATTAAAGTAAAGATTATATGGTATCATGATGATCACAGTGCCCAGAGATTCCGTTTTTTTTTTTATTCTTTAGCAATGAAAGTCTTTCCAACAAAGTTTAATACAAGGAAGACTCTGCCATAAAAAGTAAACTAAAATTAGAACCTCTAGATTAAAACAAGGATTTTAGTCCAGTTTCAGGTCCACTGATACACCTCAACCCTTTCGCTTTTTATGATGTAATTGGGCAACATAGAATTGAAGGGGCCTCTTCAAATTTACTTGACTTAATTATGTTAGACTCAGTATGCTAATTGAGAAAATTCGGCTTTAGCATTATTCTTAAACAGTTTCTTTGATGCAACACTGCATAAAGATAGGACCCTAGAATAAAAAATACGGTTAATAGTGCAACCAATAAGTTCAAACTAGAAAGCCAATGATGATTGGACAAATATTAAAATGAAGAAATTGCTCTCAATACATATTAGAAGAATTCAGATTTTTTTTTTCATTTTTATCAGATAGTATACTTTTCATGTTGCTCTAAAAATCTAGAGTTTTTGAAATGCCCTGTAATTCCACTATTTAAGTACCTCATCATTTGGATATTTTAAAGCATTTCATCTATTGATTAAACTCAACCTCTGAGAATAGTGACATATATATATATATATATATATATATATATATATATAAGTGATCAATGTGTATTTGGCAACTAATTTATAAAGGGGGTTGTGTTCCAGTTCAGAACTATGTACAAATGTGACAAAGATATATTTTGAGTTTGAATAAGTTCAGTGGCTTCCAGAGCAAATATTTTGTTTTATCTATTAGAGAAGCAGAAAGCTAGTTTAACCTGTTTGACTAGATGCTCAGGGCCCAATAATCTCAAATAAGCCAGGATCCTAATTTTATGTTTCAATCTATAGTGCCTTCTTTGCATCTCTATTTTTCTAAGCCGAAATGCATGAAGAATGGATATATCTTTAAAAAAGTAAACATTTGCTCAAAGCATGTTCCTTCATATAAATTATTTTTACTAAGGTCTAAATGTAGGCTGAAATAGAGTAAAAACATGACTGTAAGAATGGTGATTCAAAGAAATTTCACTCTTGAATTATGAACAGAAATCCTTAGCATAATTCTCCAGTGGACTATGTGATGATATTTAACATGAATATGCTTCATTTCCTTGACAGCCTTTTTATACTGGCAGAAGAATATAGTGAGAATCTCTTTACATTATCATTTACTGCTAAAAGTACAGGAAGGTTCAGACTAATTAGAAATCTGGTTGCTACTAAGCCATTGCACTAAGCATACTAAACCAAGCTGTTGCTCTCTTAATATTTATTAACACATTTTTACTGATTGCAGAGAGTAAAGAAATGGAAATCACTTGTTTTGAAATTTAAAATGGAAAATTTTTATAAGACCCCCCCCCAAAAAAAAAACCCTTTGGCTGTATCAAGTTCTACAACTTGAGTTGTAATACTAGATTACAAAGATTCAATGTTGTTAAAGAACACAAGGACTGCACAGTATTAGATAAAAGCTGGTTAGTTAGAATAGATGGGTTCCAATGGTAATATAGTTCATAGATTGCAACTCTCAAACCAACTATGTCATTTACTTTTTATAAAATCTGCTTGTGGTTCAGTGTGGTAAGGCCCTCAATTATGATCTCAAGTATAACAGAAAGAAGGAAGGAAGAAAAAATTCTCTCATTTTTTAAAATTTTACAACATTTTAACTGATAGATATTGACCTTAGCTGTCTTAATTATTGGAAATAATGCTGCAAAATGTGGGAGTAAGAGTATATCCTAAACATATAAAATATTGTTCCTTTCTATTAATAAAACAGGCAAAGACAAACAAATAATAAATGAACTCACTTCAATGTTGTATTAGTTGCTTTTTATCTATGTGATAAAATGCTGTAAATAAAGAGTTTATTTTGTTTTATAATTCCAGAAGGGGCATCTATAATGGTGGAGGAAGCATGAGCAGGCAGCCAAAGCACGACATTAAACAATCACATCTTCGACCTCACAGACAACTATTAACAAGGATTAGGAGGGGCTTTAAACCTTCAAAGCCTGATTTAAGTGATAGACTTCCTGCAACAAGACTGTACCTCCTAAAAGTTTCATTACCTCCCCCAAACTGTGCCACCAACTAGAGACTAAATGTTCTTTGAGGGCATTGCTCATTGTTCACTGTCCAAACCACTAAAGATGTATAACATAAAAATGTCAGTATTACTTACACAGTCTAGAAGGATAGTTATTATAAGCCCATGTACCCTGGTATATTGCATGGTGACATCAGATATAATACTACATATTTTAGACTTGCTAAAATGCATTTTAATATTCTCATCACAAAAATGATAACTTGATCAAATGATCGGTATGTTAATAAGTATGAATAAGGTTTTGTGATGCTTACAAAAATGAAGGCACCATATTATATTCAACAAATATGCACAACTGTTACTCATCAGTTCAACATTAAAACATATATTCCAAACCTGGTGGTGGTGCCTCAGTACTAGGGAGGCACAGCCTTCCTGATCTCTGTGAGGTAGAGGATAGCCTCGTCTACAGAATGAGTTCCAGGTCAGACAGAACTGTTATACAGAGAAAACTTGTCTCAAAAAACAAATGTCTATATATCTTTTTATGTTGACATATATAGACATGTGAGTATATATATATATTCAAAACATTTATCAATGTAAAATCACTGCAAAATATTATAAATACTTTATCTTGAACACTTGATGGCTCATTTTTTTGACTTTCTATTCAACAACAACTCAATTTATGTTTAAACAGACTTCTTGTTTCTGAAAATATTTCCATTGCACATGTGGTACAATTCATCTCTGACCATGCACTGAAGATGGTACAGGCCCTTTTCTTGAACAGAGTCAAATCAAACTGCCGTTTCATTTTAGGAAAAATGGGACATATTCAGTTGTTTCAAATATTTAACTTTAACTAGGATACCATGAAAACCAGCTGTCACTTGGAGAACGTTGTTGTGCTTTTCTTGTACTGAAGTTAATTATCTTGGATACTGAAGTGTATGTGAGACCACGTCTTCTGTTACAGATCTTTAGATCATTATTTTTTTTTCAAAAAAGGGTTTCTTTTAGAACCCTGATATTTTTCTAATTTATAGTTCAGCTCTGAGGAAGTGTGGACTCTTCCTTTTTGATTCTCATTATCAAATAATTTTTTATTTAAATAGCTGTGCATTCCCGACTAGCCCTGAGATTACCAGAGGTGGCTGGTGTCAATAGTGAGTCTGTGTATGCCTTTTTTTTTTCTCCATAGAGAAGTTTTACCTATTGTATGATGAACAACATTAAAGGGAAACTTGAATCCTATTATGCCCTAAAGGTATAATCAAGAGGTGTTTGATTCTAGCATGCAAATTGGGGCAGCTAGAGCACACTGCTCCTCTGGGTATTGGTGAGAAGTATGGTGTTCACATATTTTTGAACTTTTTCTTGCAAAAACATTATGGGAAAGCACACCTGATTCTTGTGTTAGCATGTCTATGTACATAACTCTTTGTATCATAGCTTCTGTCATAGGCTATGCTCTTTAATTTTCTCATAAGTCTTACAAGCCATTACCATTCTTTTAAAACTTGGCAATAAAGCATTTCTAGTTTCCAGTGAACTAGACTTCTGTCTCTCAACTTTATCTCTTAACTGATTATAAGCATTATAAGAAAAGAAGGCTAGCAATATTGCTTATTTACAATGTGCACACATACATGTATACACAAATACATAACTGCATGCATACATACATACATGCTTGCATGCATGCATACACACAATATGTACTAAAGAAGTATATTCAAATATATTCACATTTATCAGAATATTCTTTATCACTCTCAGGAATCTTTTTCAGTTGTATTTAATTGGGTTTTCCTTCTTAAGCCTGGGAAGTTTCTTTTATTGCTTTGTATTTAGTAGGATTTTTCTTTCTTTGAATGTTGATGACTATGTTTCATTAGAATCTGAATATGTGAGCTTTAAGAACACCATAAAATTATCCATAAATCAGAGACACACATCAGATTCATCTACAGATCTTGAAGCCCCAAACTCCAAAAACCTATTATGGTTCTTTCATATTTATGAAAAAATTAAATCATCAATTGAGTAGGGCTACAAAATATTTGATTTGTTACAGTCTTTAATCTTTGCCAGTGTGATACATAATTAAATCACATGCTTAGTCATTTTCAAAAAGTACTATCAGATGGATTTAATTTGGTAGTTTTTTATTTTCTCTGTACTGTTATTATATCCACTCAAAATTCATGTTGAATTCACAAACGCCCATGTGACATTTGAAATTACAGAATTGTAAGGAGGGTTGTTCTATGTATCTGTCATTCTTTCTTTCCTCCCATCTCTTGATCCTTCTCACTCTCTCTTGTTTTGTGTGAACAAAGGAAAAGGTGGCGGGCCAGGAAGACAGCCGTCCATAAAACCTGATCATTGTGACATCCCAATCTATGTGTCACAGCCTTAAAAATTGTGAACATAATTTTCTTTTTAAAGCTACATTGTCTATGATATTTGCCATAGAAATATGAAATATGTAAGACACTTTTATTATTTATGTACTTGATTAAGTACACACACATACTCCACACACATACACACACACGTGAAACTAACCAACCTGGTGATGCACATAATCATCAACAGGCTTATCTAGGTGTTTGTATTAGTCAGCTTTTACCAAGATAATGCTGTGTAATACTATTTTTCCCTAAACTTGACTTATTTCAACTAACATGAATTTCATCATCAGATAAATCTGAATGATTTGTCCTTGGAAGTTCTGCATCAAGTCATGGGTCTAGTAGCCTTGGTGTCTAGACAGGCAGATGGTAACTTCATATTCAGAGGCCCACATTGATGTGGCTGTGGCTATCCAATGCTTGTTGATTTCCTGAAGGAAAGAAGCTTTATCACAACTTAATAATTCCAAACATGCCAGTCCATCTGGTTGGTTAACATCTCATTGATCAAAGCAAATTATCTCTTCCAATGAAAGCTAAATATATGAGGCTTATATAGAACAATAAAAAATGGGCAATTAGTAAATCTTTTATAAATAAGAAAATTATTACTCTTATTTTTTTACATACAGAGTAAGTTTTGGCATACTTTCTCATTTTCCTTGTGGATATGGAGAATTGCTTTTAAATTTTCAACCTAATTACAATAAGGGCTAAGGAAAGAATGTTTTATGTTAAACAGTTAGCTTTATAATTCAAATTTTCTAGAACAAATTTAATAATGTTTTAATACCTGGACTCATTCCTCAGAGCAACAGGCAAAAATGGCAGGGTAGGTATTTCTGTAAGAGAAAACTTGCCTAGGATATATGAGGCTCTGATATTAATCCCCAGAAGCATAAATCTCTCTCTCTCTCTCTCTCTCTCTCTCTCTCTCTCTCTCTCTCTCTCTCTCACATACACACACACACACACACACACACAACAATGGGGGGAAGAAGGGAGAAGAGATAGAGGGAGAAGAAGAGGAGATAACTGAAGAGAAATATCAAAATTCCATTCCAAAATGTATATTTCACACAGAAGGCATACTTCCCCAGTCAGAAACATAGCAGGAAAAACATATCATTCCCTTCTTACTTTGGAGAAAGAAAGAAAGAAAGAAAGAAAGAAAGAAAGAAAGAGAAAAAATTAGGAAATGTTCAAGAAAAAACTGTTTGGAGCTATGAGGCAATCTGGATCTTAATAACTAGAAACAGATGAATTCCGCTTATTAAGGCTGCATGGGGACATAAGGAAGGTCACACAATTGTCTAACATTCTGAATAAGCAATGAAGGAGACTGTGATGCTGTGCTGGGAAACTGTAATCACTGAGTATAATTCCCTCATAATTGGATCACTGAAGAGAATAAAATCCAGTAGTTCTTTTATTATTTCAGGTGTTACTCCATCATTCTTATGAATTAATTACTTTCATTCGCTGATTCTCGTATAACTTCTACTCCCTTATGATATAAAACTTTTATTCCACCTTCCCAAGAAAAGCTGTCTGCAAGGTTTGGTACTTAGTTCAATAGTACATAACTTGCCTAGCAAGAACACGGCTTTAGGTTTGGTTCTTAGCTCTAACAAATAAATAAATAAAATAAAAACAAATAAGAAACAAACAAACAAAACCAAGAATTATCATTATGCATCATATGTTGGTCCCCTGAGTTACTGACTCCTTGTTACTGTAAATACTATAAATTGCTTTTCAGAATTTGTTGGTTCATGCTTATGAAATATTCATTAAGGACAGGAATACAGATTGTGCTGCCTGCTTAGACCTGAGCGATGAAATAATCGCTTTAAATACACTGTCAAGAAGAATGAGACTTCACAAATACTATTTGGTATAAGGCTATCAAAGGAAATAAAAATGTCTGCTAACATTCAATACATACATACTGTCTGACATGATCTGACTATATCAACTTTTAACCTTAGTTGTCCATTCCCATATAAATAGATACCTTATACCAAACTATAGCACACGCCAATTAAACTAGAACCTGTAGTATGGAAATAATACTAATACATATGTGTGTATAGCTTTTACATTTTCTAAATTGAATTTTATTATTTTAATTATATGTTTCTGTCTGTGAATATGTGCACATGAGTACAGGTATACACAGAAACCAGGGTTGTCAGATTCACTGGGAACTGAAGTTACATGAAGTTGTGAACCACCTGATGATGTGCTGGGAATTGCACTTTGGTCCTCTGGAAGAGCCGTACATGCACTTAACTGCTGAGCCATCTCGCCAACAATATATTCTGTTTTGAGACATAATTTCTTGAAGCCTAGGCATGTTCTCAAACTTGTTTTTTTTTAAATAATGATGACCTTGAACTCTTGACTTTTCTCCCTCTACTTCCCTAGTGTAATTACAGGGTATACATCATACCAAACTTATGAAATACCAGCTGTAGAACCCAGAGCATCCTTCACGCCAGGCAACACTCACCCAACTGATCTCTATCCCCAGGCGCTTATATATAACTAAAATCTTTTCAAAGCTGTCCCTGGTAGCTCATGAATGTAATCTTAGTTCTCAGGGAGCTAATGCTAGGGTATCACGTCTTTGAGGGCAGCTTGAGCTGCATAGGAAGACCTTGTTTCAGTGAAGCATAACTTTAATAAATACGCAAATACAATTATAAAACCGATTAAGTTGGTGTTAAGATGAAGCCAAGTGTGAAAACTGACCCTACAAATAAATATAAAATAATATTGATGGTCCCAAGGGAAGGGTCTGAGGGTTATAAGAGTTTGACAAGTTCTCTAGAGGGACAGAAAACTATGAAACAATATGAGAACTGTTGGCATGTGATGATAGCCAGAGACACCATCGCATACACATTTTAAATACAATTTACACGTGGCTCTGTGTTCTCTAGTCCATGGCCCAAGCATCTCTCTCTGTTGTTGAGAAAACCATTTAAACTTTCCTGCTTAACCTCTCCATTCAATCATTGATAAATCAGGTTCAGTGACCTTTAAATTCTAGGCCACCTGTCTACACTGAATGTTGTACAGACATTCCCAAAACTATTAGCCATTTCCAGGAAGACAGAATTCCTGACTAGAGAAGGGGTAAAGGGATGTAAAAAGCCTCAGATTGAATGTCAGTTGATCAGCTCTGAACAGTCATTGGTTTTCATTCTGCACAACCCTTTTTAATGTGAAAATTCTGGCAGCTGCATCACATAGTGATATACAGGATACACACTCCCTGGACATTTCCTTAGCACATCTTTCTGGTTAGTTCTTTAGTTTGTGAACCTTTTTTTTTGAGACATATTTCATGTGTCCCAGACTAGCTTTCAAAATTATAGTATGGCTGAGGATTATCTTGAAGCTTTGATCCTCTTTCCAATGTGGTAGGATTATAAGCATGAATTATCATACCCATTTTTATTCCCTGCTTGGAATTGAACCCAGGGTTTTATAAATGTCATATTTTCATGTGTTAAAATGAACTGCTCTCCCACCAAAATAATGAATTTTGATGCAGGGGGTGCTTGTCTTTTATTAAACAAAATTTTAAGAATTAAACAAATATTTAATAATAGTTTAGAAAATGTCTAAATTAAACAAAATTAAGAGTTAGCTCCAAGGTAGAAAACTTGCCTAGCACGTACAAGGCCCTGAGTCTGAAACTGAAAGGAAAGATGAGGTTCTTAGTCCTGCCAGTCATATGTGACCAGTGCCTTTCTTATTGACTATAGATACATAATTTATGAAAAATGTCTCTGTTTCCTGAATTCTGCAGTGGTATCGAGGATGCTTTGCCTTTTTATCAAAGCATAAGAAAGGCACTTTTTCCTTTTTTGTATTTTCATTCATTGTTGCAATGCACTTCCCTTCGGATGAATCGAGGACACCTGGAATCAGCTATGTTAGTTGTGAAAGGCTAAGCGGGTGGCTTTTTTATTTTCGGAAAATGGCCTCTCTGGATACATAGCTGTCACTGGTGCTGACAGACTTGTGCTTCCTGTTCTAGGAAAAGTTTCATTCCTTTCAGAAACCCCTACCTTAAGAATAAGTCAGGAAAATAATGAGTTTACTAGTTTCTGTTCCTGTCAGTACCTATGGAACTTTCGAGGATCTTGAAAGCTGTCCACAGGACGTTTTGCAACTAGCACCAACTACTGCTTCAGAAACCCATTTTGACTTCTAAGTGTCTGCTTCATATATGCTTGTTCCTTCCCTTTGGATCACAGTCTTTTGGCCCAAGATGTCTTAGCTCCAATTCTTGTCTGTGATTTGTTGCTGGTTTGCACTGCATTTTACTGCACAGGGATTCTTAGAAATCCCCAGATAAGCCCCTGCATGCAGTGGCAATGAATCTCAGCAATTGCATTTTCCTGTATCTGAACTTAATTTATATATTAATCCTCCTTTCTCTAGATCCCACACAATTCATCTCATCTAACTTAGGAATAATATGCCCCACTTTTCCCTAGGGTTTTGTCATCAATTCTTTGAAAGGGTTGACATAAAGCCAATACTGGAAGATGGGTGTGGGTTACCTGATCTTATGCATAATTCATCCCAATAGCACTTTGTGTTTGTGTTTCTAAGGGATAAATATTTGTTTAGACCAAAATATATGGATATCATTAACATCTTTAGTTATTTAGGATTCTCTGAAAACCAACTGAGTAATTTTCACTATAAGCATGTGGAGTGTTTTGTTACTATACCAATGCATTATACCCTGGTGCTGGATGGCCAGTTTATATCTGTCTGCTTAGGTACACAATGCATATGCCTACCCTGGGCCCATTCTCATATGCATCATTCACTGTTGAAGTCTTGATACATTCCCCTGTTCACCAGGAAAGGGCGTCTAATTGCCTCTGCAATGGCATTTCCCAAACCTATCTGTTCTTGTAGTCGATGGTGCTGTGGCATTATTGGAGGCCATGCTGCTTCTTTCACTGTTTCCTTCTCTCAGAAACACACGTTTGTCTGGCATTCTTGTTTATTGACTGGACCTTCTTCCCTGATCCTTGAAGATTGTCTGTAGACTCAGATCTGGCTCAGTGCCTCACTCTGTAATATAAATAAAGTGAAGATATCAGACTTTGAAATAATCTGTGATTAAGATTTTTTTTATTTTCAGTATTCAATTTTGATTTAATTTTTCAAAAACCAATCTAGTTCCACAAAGTAAATGCTCTAAATTATATATGGACAAAGGATGCACAAAAACTTACTATAAAATAATTGAAATATCAGTAATCTAACATGTAAAATTTTTATGATATCTGTATTCTTGAAATTTAATAATGGTTCCTAGTCTAATTGTGTTGCATGTACATTAAATATACTGAATAATAAAATGCAATTAGAAGAATTAAATATCATAAAATTGGTTAAAGTGCTTTTGAGAATATGATAATTAAAGAGATGTTTTCCTTCTCTGTTCTTATTTATTAATTTTATTATTAATAAATATAAATTTGTTAATTTGTATTTATTAAATAAGAAAAAAGAAGAAAATAAGAACAGTGATTAAGATTCTTGTTATTCCTGTCTGACTAGGAACATGGAACACCTAACTGGCCCTCTTATTCTAGCAAGTGGGATATAACTTAAGCACAGAAAAATGTAGTTTGGGAGAAAATGGTGCTCGACATTTTAAAACAAATATCTAGTATACAGAAACTGAGGGCTAGTTTGGTCTCAAGAGTAAATCGGTTTCAATCCAAAGCAAAGTGAGTACACAGTTTACAGTCAAAAGCGTGACTGGACCTTGGCTTAGCAGTGTGTTCATTCACTTGTTCAGATGAAGTGGGAAGATCACTTACGCCCATGGAATCAACAAGAGTAGATAATGTGCAGAGACCACTGCACGTATCAAAAACATCAAAGACTTGGGGAGATGACCCAGTTATCAATGTGCTTGCTTGGCACACAAGCATTAGCACCTCAGTAATTTCTTCCCACCCTTGTTAGAAAAAGAAGTAGGCAGATGTAATAGGGCACACACCTGCCCTAGCAATTCTTTTGGGAGGCTCAGACAGTAGGATCCCTCGGGTTTGCTAAGTAACCAGAGCAGCCAAATCAGTAAATTTCAGGTTCAATAACGCATTCAAAACTTAAAGTAGAGATGGAGGGAGCATAAAGAAGATGACAGACATTGACCTCTAGCTGCCACACCCATGTACACATTCAGCATCATCCACTCCCCTGGACAATGACACACAGAACCTAGTGTAGAAGCATGTAGAGACACAGAGACACAGAACCTAGCGTAGAAGCACGTAGAGACACAGAGACACAGAACCTAGCATAGAAGCACGTAGAGACACAGAGACACAGAACCTAGTGTAGAAGCACATAGAGACACAGAGACACAGAACCTAGTGTAGAAGCACATAGAGACACACAGACACAGAACCTAGTGTAGAAGCATATAGAGACACAGAACCTAGTGTAGAAGCACATGTAGACACAGAGACACAGAACATAGTGTAGAAGCATATAGAGAAACACAGACACAGAACATAGTGTAGAAGTATCACATAGAGACACAGAGACACAGAACCTAGTGTAGAAGCACATAGAGACACAGAGACACAGAACCTAGTGTAGAAGCACATGTAGACACAGAGACACAGAACATAGTGTAGAAGCATATAGAGAAACACAGACACAGAACATAGTGTAGAAGTATCACATAGAGACACAGAGACACAGAACCTAGTGTAGAAGCACATAGAGACACAGAGACACAGAACCTAGTGTAGAAGCACATAGAGACACAGAGACACAGAACATAGTGTAGAAGCACGTAGACACACATAGACACAGAACCTTGTGTAGAAGCACGTAGAGACACACAGACACAGAACCTAGTGTGGAAGCACATAGAGACACATAGACACAGAACCTAGTGTAGAAGCATATAGAGACACACAGACAAACCACACTCACTTGTGAATTTCATATGTATAGCTAGAATACATTGATAAGCTTTATTTCTTGTGAAAATGGTATTAAATACAGGGAGACTAATTCTTGCAATGGCTCAAATTGTCAGCAGCAGTGCAATAGTAGGCACAGCTTAGAACTGCTACCAGAAGTCCAAGGAGTAAAGCCAGAATTCTTGACTTTGCTAGAAAAGGTAATTTCAGGACATATCCTGTGAAGTAGGTCCACACGCAGTTTATTAGAAATAGGCATTCAGAGGAAGAATAAGATCCGTACAAGTTCATGGGTGTGCCTTCTCAATCAAGAACCTAATTTAAGTGGCTTAACTGTAGCCATACATATCAATTCATCTCTGAAGTTGTATCTCAAAGGATTACTGATAGTTGATCTTTCTCGATGTCTGTTTGTTTGCCTCTATCTCCCTTTTCAATGGATGGCCTTCTAAGGTGGCTTTGGGATGTCATCCAAGGGATTATAATTTGATAAACTTAAACCATAGCTTCAAGGAGTTTAAAATATGTCTTTTTCTATAGATAGGATTCTGAGAAAATTGCAAGTTTACAGCTGTGAAGAAAAAGAAAGCCATATATGCTTAGGCTAGAAGTGGAATTTATTGACATTGTGGCTTTCTCTCTCTAAAAAATAATATGTTTGTGTTGCCAACCTTGACAGAAATGATTAGTTGGTTAGAATACATCTCAGGTGGTCATTAACAAGTTGGCATATTTCACTAAGTCACCTTCTCTGAAATTTAAATCTCTCTTTGTTACCTTATGATTTGTTTATTTATAAGATTATAATAGCAGTGTTTTGCCCTTTATTCATCATGTAAATGCCTTGAGGAGATTATTGCCTCGCTCTTCATGGTTACATAACATCTTATCAGAACTCTGTACTAGGATTCATTTAAGTATCCTAAGGTTAGACTATTTTTATTTCTTTTTTACACTAAATAACCCAACTGAAAACTATTTTGTTCGCATTGCATCTGGCACTGTCCACAGATTCACTTTATTATGTCAAAGGATATTAACACTTTTGGGATGTGCATAGATGTGCAAATATTTCATGATACATGTGTCACAAAAACATTTTCTCCCATTTACTTTGCCTTATCAAAAATGAGAACATTCAGTTTGGTAAATAAAACTGTATGTGGATGAATATCCTTGCTTTATGATTCATTCTGTGAAATGAAATTTTTCATTGGAGGTATTAAAAATTGAAAATTATTTTAGGATGTTTTAAAAGTAATACTAACTTAATGAACTAGAACTACTAAACTACATAAACTACATATTTTTAAACTAGTAAACTGTTATTTGGGATTGAAGATGCATTTTATATATGTTATGTATAAAAGTTCATATATATATGTGTGTGTGTGTGTATATATTATATAGAGTAGATAGCTGTGTGTTGATAGCCTATTTTGTGTGATTGTTAAATTTGTTTTCATTGCATATTTATTCTGTTGTGAATTTCATTATTTGTTTACAAACCAAATTACACGTAAAAATAATGTGAGTTTTACGGTGAGACATATATTTCTGAAGTCTATATTTTGTATGTGTGTGTGAGAGAGTCTATTTCTTTTGGGGAGTTTTGTTGTTTGTTAGTTAGTTTGTTTGTTTGAAGCACAGATTCCCTGTGTAGCTTTGGGACCTGTCCTGAAACACGCTCTTGGTAGTCCAGGCTGGCCTTGAACTCACAGAGATCCACCTGCCTCTGCCTCCTGAGTGCTGAGATTAAAGGCATGTGTTATGCCTGATTATGAATCTTTATTTCTATGTGTGCATATACTATTATAAGTAAAATTAATTACCTAAGAGAAACAAATATGATTACTAGGTAGGCATTAATATTTTTAAGAAATATTAGAATATTTTATTCTAGGCCTTTAACTTTTATTTTCTCATTTTATGTGATGTATTGGAAAAAGTGTTTCAGTGACAGATTTTTCTTTTATTCCCTAACAAAGACATTTCAACACATTGCAGGGTTTTTTTTTTTTATTTAACAAAGCTTTTTCATTTTAATTAATAACTTTTGACTTTTACATAAATTGGAAAAATTATCTGGTTGATTTATTTAATATAATTTCAATGAGTTTTAGTAAAATCATGATTAATTTATCTCCTGAATCATCCCAAAATTCATTTATTTATTTTCTTCATAGTCATTGTCAATCGGGAGGCATAATATTGAAATAATAATAATGATTGCTGTTTTTTCTAGTTCATTTTGAAAGTCTTAGGTTCTGCAATTACTAGTACTGACATGCAGTATCATAAATGTACTTATATCCTCTTTAGTAGTTTTATATTTTGCATTTAGTCATAGGAAGCAGCCTGAAACCTCTAATCAACATCAAAGGTTACACCACAGGGATCCAATATTTTTCATTTATATTGCAATGATGCAAAATACCTTTCCCTGATCACTGTTCTTAAATTCATTCTAGTTTGTTCAGTTAATGAGAATATCACATCTTAAGCTGTAGAAGGTATTCTCTCTTTATGACTGCATGACTCTCAGCAGATTATCATTATTATCAAGAAGTAATATTTAGTAAATGAAGGTGTGAGTGGCACTAGCTTAGTACCCTCACTAGTCAAGTAACGGGGTGGGGGTAGATGACTGCCTTTCCCTTCAGCATACAGCTCTCTAGCACTTCATAGATATTCATGTATGAATACAGACACACTTAATAAGTGTGCACTGAAATACTAAAGGAAAACTGAAGTTTAGGGGCAGTTAATAGAATTTGTCCTTGCCAAAGAGGAAACTGTCGCTATCTCAAAAGCAATAGAAATAAGTATCTGCTCTCCTTTTTGAGGTATTCACTGAACATTTCACAGTTCTTGTATTTCTGAACTTGGAGTAATAAATCAATGAAAAAAAAGGATATTATTTTTTATAACTTGCTTTATTTAAGGGTGGGAGGAGGGGGAGGGAAATGGGAAACTGGGAGGAGGCAGAAACTTTTTTTTTCTTTTTCTCAATAAAAAATTAAAAAAAGAATCTATTTGCGTTTTTTTCCATTCCTCCTCTTCTCCCTCTAAGTTCTCCAATGGCACATCCTACCCCCAGGCCAAGAAAAATTTTGTAATAATAGTTGATAGCTAGCATGTTTAATGGCAATAGTCTAAAGATAACAAATGTCTGAAATGTGGTTTTCAAGGTGCATTGAATAAGTTTATAGCTGTGTAGAATGAAGATAACTGAGAAAAGTGAAATATCAAATAGTTCTGTTTCAAATTCTGGCTATATTTTGGGGGTTTTCAAACTTTGTGAAGGTAATTCAATTTTCTGTCACATTCCATAACTATCAAGGGAATATCATTCCATTTCTCAATCATTTCGATGGACTGTTAAATGGCATGCAATATTAATTATAGGAATGGTTCAATAAAAGATAGGTGTTGAGATTCATATTTATTTAATTCATGTGTTTAACTAATTGGTAAATTATCTATTTTTCTGACACTTAACCGTCACTAGATGAATCCCCTTGGTTTTATGTCTACCTAATTACCAATTGGTACCCTGAAATTGTCTAGAATTACCACTGGACTTGTGCTCCATTAATATGCTTTTGTAATGTTGAACCCTCAAAGAGAGTCTTTTCAGCTTCATCATTTTACTGTACCCCTTGCTGACTTCTGTAATGAAGAATCTTCTATCACATTTCAGCCATGTTTCTCTCCCCATACGTGCAGTACATAGAATAAAGGTTTTTTTTTTTTATTAACTCTTGTTACTACATACAAGGACTAGTGCAGTCTATGTTCAAATAGTAAATTAATGGTAAGGAAACAGAAGGTACAAGTATTGGTTGTAAGAGCTTTCAAGATCACTAGGAAATCAGGCTAGTCTGCAACTACTGAGATAGGATCTCAGGAGTTAAACACAAAGACTATGGATTAGGGAACACTGAATGAGGAATGAAAGCACTAAACAATTGTTTACCATTACATATCATCCTCCAGGTACTCAAAACAATAGACAGCCATAGGCCATGGGCGTTGAGTTCAAGATTTATATTAGATTTTGAACATCTTTGATAAGGCTGTACAACAGAAGCACAACTGTTACAATTAAGACATTACATTTGAATGGGTTAGTCTCTTTTCTTTTGCTATTACCACAGCAATGTAAAGGATGAAGAATTTATAATGCTTATAGTCTCAGAGGAGACACAGTCCATCACGGTAGGTAAGGCATGAGAACAGGCATATGAGGCTGGCTCACTGCCCTGCATTGATTGTCTGGAAGCAGAGAGAACATGGAAAGAGGCTAGCCTATAAAACCTCAAAACCTGTCCCCCTCTGATGTGCTTCTTCCAGCAAAGCTCCACCGCCAAGAGATTCTACAATCTTCCGAAACATCATTTCCAGCTGGGGAACACATACACATGAGTCTATGAGTAGCAGTTTGACCTTCTGCAGGTGGCTGAACAGAGAACCACTAAATGCTGTAAAGCCTTGAACAAGACAGACAAGGTCTCTGCCCTGTTTACATCAGTTCCTTCTACAGGCATCAACTAAGTTCTCTAGTCTTACAAGTATGAGTTTGTCAAGCATGAGGTGTAAAGTTACATGACTACATATGAGGGCAAAGATGAGAGCCAAGGTTTAGTTCAAGGGATGGGATGTGAGAAAAGGAGCAATTTTGTTCTAAGGTCTATTTATATATTTGTGGCTTCATAAAATTTTGCTTCCCTTGGTCTGTCTGGTGCCAAGGCTGGTCCAGGCATAGGAACAGCAGTGTAGCAAAAATGGCACTTTTAACTATCTTTCACATAGTTGTCAAAGAAAAGCAGTAGTTGTGTGTATAGGACATCCAAACTGCATATAAAATCAGTGTTCTCAAGACTGGTGGATCTCTAAAACCAAAGGGGTTAAGAAGTTGGTACAGATGTTTTCAGGGTAAGGACAAATTCCTGGGAAAATAACTACAGATACCACTAACAAGACTAGATAACAGTTAGGAAAATGTCCAGTAAACTTAGTGCTAGCAGAATTTTTATTACAGAAACCTGGGGAAAGCCCACTGAGTTATGGTTAGCGGTGTGGAACAATACTAAGCAGAGAAAGCTTTGTGTGATTCAGATGCAACTGACAAGGAGGAAAAAGGTTCCAGGACTCACAGTTGAGAGTCGTTTATTATAATCACCGTGCAATGGCTCTAGGAGTTTGTTTAGTGTTGATTAATTAAAATAACAATTGGACATATATTCAGAAATGTAAAAGCATGTTTTGTTGGCTTCAGCAGTAGATATTGGCTGATTTGACTTTCCTTGATCCTTTGTCCCTTCTACTGCCTTCTCTTTTTAGGCCCTATTATTTAAATTTAGGACAACTCCTAAGCTTGAAAATATATTTTCCCTAGCATAAGAATAGCCAATGTATTCTTCTTTTTTCCTTCTTCTTCGGATATGCTGAGTTCATTTGAAGTCCCTGAGTAGAGCAGCACCAACAGCTAAGTAGTGTTAGTGTTATAAATACTGTGAATATGGGGAAAATTTAAGAGCATCAATTTAAGATACAATGGAAGCTGTTTTCTAACATTTAGCTTGCAATAATCTGGTAGTAAATATTAAAATAGAATGTTGATTTTGAAAGGAACTTTCTGTTGCTAAAGAAAAGAACGGTATTAACATAGTTCAAGGCAGACTCGATAACTATGCTTAGAGAATGTACAAAGAAGAGGCAATTACTGTGTCCACACAAGAAATGACCATAACAGAAAATTTAGTTTGAAGTGTATTGTACATTTGATAAATAAGTTGTAGATATACCATTCACTGACTGAAATGGATTTTTGAGATCAAATTTCCAGCATGGTATGGGAAATATAAGAACAACTTTCTAAGAAGAATCACCCTGTCTGATAGTTTCATCTTTGTCTTGGTTCTTTAATTTGTGCGACTGTAAAAGGGAGAATAGGTTCACGTCAGAAAAGACTCAATTAATTTATGTGCTAGTGGTAGCAGTCAATCATCTTGTTCCAAAAGCAGGCTCACTAATGAATTTAAGCTGGAAACATATATGGTACATAATGCAGAAAACTCAACCAGTAAGAAAAAGCCTTCAGGGTACACCTTAGAAGCACAGATGTTTAAAAACTGCAAATATACTTTCTTTTTTTGTCTAGTTTAGGCTTCTGCTTCCTTTTTTGTTGTGTAGGAAACAATTGTGCAGGATTTTAAACGCACTGGCTATTTGATGTGCATAATGTATGTATTATGCCAATTGTTACTGATCTCATTTTATTTTTATTATCCATATTGCTTTTGAAAAATAACTATATCACAAGATTCCATTCAATTTTTATGGGTGGCACAAAAGTCTTTGTTTTCTTTAAAACATAGGGATAAGTCTAGAGATAGGATTTTTTTACAAGTAGATATGCAGATCCTTAAATATCTGTATGGTACTAATTAGAACCCCAGTATGTTTATATTAGGAAAATAGTATGAAATAATACTGTAATATATTAAGTAACATTTGAAAAAAATTGTAAACTTTTACTTATCCTCTTAAAGCAGACCCATAAATAAACATAATAAAACATATCTATTCTGTTTCCATTGTGCTACATAAAATTTTAGGGCTTTGGAAGAGTGTATGCTTAGAATCAAGTAAACAGGGAGAAACCACTTAAGCTATTTTGACTGACAATAATTTAAGACAAAGGATTGTTATGTAAGTAATGAAAACCGAGGGTTGCTGAGAAATAGTAACTGCACAAGTAAGCTACAGTGCCTTTGGCCCAGCCAAGAAAGGAAAACTACTAAAACTACCCAGACTAGAAAACTAAGAGGAAATGCTTTTTAGGATTGCAGCTCAAACTTATAGACATTGGGGTGCTCCCTGGCTAGTTAGCATAAGTCTCTGTAAGTAGGAAGGATCCCATATAATGGAGTCACAGTCTTCTGTCAGAGAGTGGGTACTAATATTTCAATGTCAGGGGCACAGTGAAGCTGATTCCGTAAATAATAAAAAATAAACTCAAGCTGGATCAACTACTTTTACTGAAAAGGAGAGTCCCTGTGGATAAGAACAAAACCTGAAGTTCTGTGAGCAGGCATGGTGATCTGCAGGAAGTAAGTGGGATAAGTGAGGCTTTTGAATCAAGTGGGAATAAGTTATTTTTCTTCCTCCAGTCTTTCTGGGTCACTATGCTCATCCCTCCATAAATACACAAGTTAAGAGGAAGTTAGTATGCACGTCGGACATATAGTTTGCAGTCCGAGACTCATAGCTGAGTACAGAAGTGTGGGTGGGGATGACTCTGAACAAAAAAATCTTTGAAAACCAGGACAAATGCCAATATTTCTCTGATGATGCATCTGGTAAAAAAAAAGCCATCATTAAATGATTGTACTTAAGTTGAAACAGTAAAAGTAAACAATGACACTAATAGCTTAGGCTGTATTAAAAGTAAACAATTACAATGTTTTAGGCAAATAAAAAGAAAATATTTAGCATCAAATGTTTTTATTGGATTTGAAAATAGATAGCAAATAATATTAAACTTTAATATATCCATAGTTACTTTTTTGCATAGGACTTACACATTTCAAAAATTGCAGCTATACCTTTTTTTTTTAATAATTTTTTTATTAAGAAAAGAAGAAAAAAAACATAAACAAAAAACAAGTTTCCACCTCCTCCCAGCCTCCCATTTCCCTCCCCCTCCTCCCACCCTTCTCCCCCTCCTCCCACCCTTCTACCCCTCCCCCCACTCCTCTCCCCCTCCCTCTCCAGTCCACAGAGCAGTCCAGGTTCCCTGCCCTGTGGTAAGTCCTAGGTCCTCCCCCCTCCGTCCATATCTAGGAAGGTGAACATCCAAACTGGCTAGGCTTCCACAAAGCCAGCACATTAAGTAGGATCAAAACCCCGTGCCATTGTCCTTGGCGTCTCATCAGCCCTCATTGTTCGCCATGTTCAGAGAGTCCGGTTTTATCCCATGCTTTTTCGGTCACAGTCCAGCTAGCCTTGGTGAGCTCCCAGTAGATCAGCTCCACTGTCTCAGTGGGTGGGTGCACGCCTCGTGGTCCCGACTTCTTTGCTCATGTTCTCCCTCCTTCTGCTCCTCATTGGGACCTTGGGAGCTCAGTCCAGTGCTCCAGTGTGGGTTTCTGTCTCTGTCTCCATCCATCACCAGATGAAGGTTCTATGATGATATGCAAGATATTCGTCAGTATTGCTCTCAGATAGGGTCATTTCAGGTTCCCAAACCTCAGCTACCCAAGGAACTAACTGGGAACCTCATGTTGGGCACTTGGGAGCCCCTCTAGGGTCAAATCTCTTGCTCACCCTAAAGTGGTTCCCTTAACTAAAAATTGTGGTTCCGTGCTCCCCTATCCACCTTTCCTTTATCCCAATTCTCCTGATTCCCCAAGTCCCCCCTCCTTCCCTTCTACCTTCTCTCTCCCCATCTCCCCTTACCCCCATCCCACCCCACCCCCAAGATCCTAATTTTCTCCCCAGCAATTGGGTCTACTTCCCTTAGCCAAGAGGATAACTATATGTTTTTCCTTGGGTTCACCTTCTTACTTAGCTTCTTTAGGTTCACCTATTGTAGACTCCGTGGCCCTAATTTATGGCTAGAAACCAATTATGAGCGAGTACATCCCATGTTCATCTTTTTGGGTCTGGGACACCTCACTCAGGATAGTGTTTTCTATTTCCATCCATTTGCCTGCAAAATTCGAGAAGTCATTGTTTTTTACCGCAGCGTAGTACTCTAGCGTGTATATATTCCATACTTTCTTCATCCATTCTTCCATTGAAGGGCATCTAGGTTGTTTCCAGGTTCTGGCTATTACAAATAATACTGCTATGAACATAGTTGAACAAATGCTTTTGTCATATGATAGAGCATCTCTTGGGTATATTCCCAAGAGTGGTATTGCTGGGTCCAGGGGTAAGTTGATCCCGAATTTCCTGAGAAACCGAAACACTGACTTCCACAGTGGTTGCACAAGATGGCATTCCCGCCAGCAATGGATGAGGGTACCCGTTCCTCCACAGCCTCTCCAGCAAAGGTTATCCTTGGTGTTTTTGACTTTAGCCATTCTGACAGGTGTAAGATGATATCTCAAAGTTGTTTTGATTTGCATTTCCTTGATTGCTAAGGAAGTTGAGCACGACTTTAAGTGTCTTTTGGCCATTTGAACTTCCTCTGCTGAGAATTCTCTGTTCAGTTCAGTGCCCCATTTTTTAATTGGGTTAATTAGCATTTTAAAGTCTAGTTTCTTGAGTTCTTTATATATTTTGGAGATCAGACCTTTGTCTGTTGTGGGGTTGGTGAAGATCTTCTCCCAATCAGTAGGTTGCCTTTGTGTCTTATTGACTATGTCCTTTGCTTTACAGAAGCTTCTCAGTTTAAGTAGGTCCCATTTATTCAATGTTGCCCTTAATGTCTGTGCTTCTGGGGTTATACATAGGAAGCGATCTCCTGTGCCCAGCTCCTGTAGGGTACTTCCCACTTTCTCTTCTATCAGGTTCAGTGTGTTCGGGCTGATATTGAGGTCTTTAATCCATTTGGACTTGAGTTTTGTGCACGGTGATAGATAAGGGTCTATTTTCATTCTTCTACAAGATGACATCCAGTTGTGCCAGCACCATTTGTTGAAGATGCTTTCTTTCTTCCATTTTATACTTTTAGCTCCTTTATCGAAAATCAGGTGTTCATAGGTTTGTGGGATAAAATCCGGGTCTTCTATACGATTCCATTGGTCGACTTCTCTGTTTTTATGCCAGTACCACACTGTTTTCATTACTGTAGCTCTGTAATAGAGTTTGAAGTCAGGGATGGTAATGCCTCCAGAAGATCCTTTATTGTATAGGATTGTTTTGGCTATCCTGGGTTTTTTGTTTTTCCATATAAAGTTGATTATTGTCCTCTCCAGATCTGTGAAGAATTTTGATGGGATCTTGATGGGGATTGCATTGAATCTATAAATAGCCTTTGGTAGAATTGCCATTTTTACTATGTTGATCCTCCCAATCCAAGAGCAAGGGAGGTCCATCCATTTTTTGGTATCCTCTTCAATTTCTTTCTTCAATGCCTTAAAGTTCTTGTCAAATAGATCTTTCACTTCCTTGGTTAGATTTACCCCAAGATATTTTATGCTGTTTTTGGCTATTGTGAATGGTGAAGCTTCTCTGATTTCCCTCTCTGCTTCCATATCCTTTGTGTATAAGAGGGCGACTGATTTTTTGGAGTTGATCTTGTATCCTGCCACATTACTAAAGCTGTTTATCAGCTGTAGGAGTTCTTTGGTGGAGTTTTTGGGGTCGCTTATGTACACTATCATATCATCTGCAAATAACGAAAGTTTAACTTCTTCCTTTCCAATTCGAATCCCCTTGATTCCATTATGTTGTCTTATTGCTATTGCTAGAACTTCAAGCACTATATTGAAGAGGTATGGGGAGAGTGGACAGCCTTGTCGTGTTCCTGAGTTAAGTGGGATGGCTTTGAGTTTCTCTCCGTTTAATTTGATGTTAGCTGTCGGCTTGCTGTATATAGCTTTTATTATATTTAGGTATGACCCTTGTATCCCTAATCTCTCCAAGACTTTTAACATAAATGGATGTTGAATTTTGTCAAATGCTTTTTCAGCATCTAATGAAATGATCATATGGTTTTTTTCTTTCAGTTTATTTATATGCTGGATTACATTGATAGATTTTCGTATGTTGAACCAGCCCTGCATCTCAGGAATGAAGCCTACTTGATCATAATGGATAATTTTTCGGATGTGTTCTTGGATTCGATTTGCCAGTATTTTGTTGAGGATTTTTGCGTCGATATTCATGAGTGAGATTGGCCTGTAGTTCTCTTTCCTGGTTGAGTCTTTGAGTGGTTTTGGTATCAGAGTAATTGTGGCTTCATAAAAGGAGTTTGGTAATGACCCTTCTGTTTCTATCTTGTGGAATACATTAAGGAGTATAGGTATTAGATCTTCTTGGAAGATCTGGTAGAATTCCGCATTGAAACCATCTGGTCCTGGGCTTTTTTTGGTAGGGAGGTTTTTGATAACCTCTTCTAATTCTTCGCGACTAACAGGTCTATTTAGATTGTTCACCAGGTCCTGATTTAACTTTGGTATATGATATTTATCTAAAAAAGTATCCATTTCCTTTACATTTTCCAATTTTGTGGCATATAGGCTTTTGTAGTAAGATCTAATGATTCTCTGAATTTCTTCTGTGTCTGTGGTTATGTCCCCCTTTTCATTTCTGATCTTATTAATTTGCAAATTCTCTCTCTGCCGTTTGATTAGCTTGGATAGTGGTTTGTCAATCTTGTTGATTTTCTCCAGGAACCAGCTTTTTGTTTCATTGATTTTTTGTATTGTTTTCTGTGTTTCTATTTTGTTGATTTCAGCCCTCATTTTGATTATTTCCAGTCTTCTACTCCTCCTAGGTGAGTCTGCTTCTTTTTTTTCTAGAGCTTTCAGGTGGGCTGTTAAGTCTCCAATGTGAGCTTTCTCTGTTTTCTTTAAGTGGGCACTTAGTGCTATGAACTTTCCTCTTAGGACTGCTTTCATAGTGTCCCATAAGTTTGAGTATGTTGTTTCTTTATTTTCATTGAATTCCAGGAAGACTTTAATTTCTTTCTTTATTTCTTCCTTAATCCAGCTATGGTTCAATAGTTGACTGTTCAGTTTCCATGACTTTGTATGCTTTCTGGGGGTAGCATTATTGTTGAATTCTAACTTTAATCCATGGTGATCTGATAAGACACAGGTGGTTACTAATATTTTTTTGTAACTGTGGATGTTTGCTTTGTTACCGACTATGTGGTCGATTTTCGAGAAGGTTCCATGAGCTGCAGAGAAGAAGGTATATTCTTTCCTATTTGGATGGAATGTTCTATAGATGTCTGTTAAGTCCATTTGATTCATTACCTCCACTAATTCTCTTATTTCTCTGTTAGGTTCCTGTCTGATTGACCTGTCCATTGGTGAGAGAGGAGTGTTGAAGTCTCCTACTATTAGTGTGTGCGGTTTGATGGCTGCCTTGAATTTTAGCAATGTTTCTTTTATGTACGTGGGTGCTTTTATATTAGGGGCATAGATGTTCAGGATTGAGACTTCATCCTGATGAACTGTTCCTGTTATGAGTATAAAATGCCCCTCTCCATCTCTTCTGATTGATTTAAGTTTAAAGTCAACTTTGTTAGAGATTAGTATGGCCACACCTGCCTGTTTCTTAGGTCCATTTGCTTGATAGGCCTTTTCCCAGCCCTTTACTCTGAGTAGGTGCCTGTCTTTGTGGTTGAGGTGTGTTTCTTGTAAACAGCAGAATGTTGGATCCTGTTTTCTTATCCAATCTCTTAGCCTGTGCCTTTTTATAGGTGAGTTGAGTCCATTGACATTAAGTGATATTAATGACCAGTGGTTGTTAACTCCGGTCATTTTTTTTTAGTCGTAGAGTTTGTGTGTTTCCCTTCTTTGTTTTGTGTTGGTGAAGGGTCTCTAGATGTCTGAGTTATTGTGGTCATTGTTGGACTCCTTGGTTAGTGATTTTCCTTCAATTACTTTCTGTAAGGCTGGATTTGTGGCTGCGTATTGTTTAAATTTGTTTTTATCCTGGAAAATTTTATTTTCTCCATTTATAGTGAATGAAAGCTTAGCTGGGTATAGTAATCTGGGCTTGCACCCATGGTCTCTCAGTTTCTGCAGTACATCTATCCAGGACCTTCTGGCTTTCATGGTTTCCATGGAGAAATCAGGTGTAAGTCTGATAGGTTTACCTTTATAAGTAATTTGTCCTTTTTCCTTTGCAGCTCTTAATATTCTTTCCTTATTCTGTATGCTGTGTGTTTTGATAATTATATGGCGAGGGGATGTTTTTTTTTTGATCCAGCCTATTCGGTGTTCTGTATGCTTCTTGCACCTTCATAGGAAAATCTTTCCTTAGGTTGGGAAAGTTTTCTTCTATAATTTTATTAAATAGATTTTCTGGACCATTGAGCTGCCCTTCTTCTCCTTCTTCTACTCCTATTATTCTTAGGTTTGGTCTTTTTATTGTGTCCCATATTTCCTGAATGTTTTGTGATGAGAGTTTGTTGGACTTGCTGTTTTCTTTGATCAGTGTGTTTATTTTCTCTATGGTATCTTCAGAATCCGAGAGTCTTTCTTCTATCTCTTGTATTCTGCTGGTTATGCTTGTTTCTGTAGTCTCTATTCGTTTACCTAGATTTTCCATGTCCAGACAGCCCTCTGTTTGTGTTTTCTTCTTTGCCTCCATTTCAGTTTTCAGGTCTTGAACTGTTTCCATTATCTGTTTGATTGTTTTTCCTTGGTTTTCTAGGGTATCATTCACTGATTTATTCAATTCTTCAAACTTTCTGTTATATTTCTCATCCATTTCTATAAGGGCGTTTTTTACATGCTGTTTAAGGGTGTCAATCACTTTCATGAAGTCAATCTTTTCTCCTTCCTCTTGATTAAGGGGTTCTTGTCCTCCCATTGTGAGGTCGCTTGTTTCTGGTAGCTTCATGTTGCTTTTCAGCTTGTTGGGCGAATTCTTGCCTTGACGTCGGCCCATCTCTTCTTCCAAATGCTCCCTATGGATCTTCTTTTACCGGATTAGGTCTCCTTGCCTACCAAACGCTGTCTCTCCCCAATGTTGGCTCTCCCAATGCTGGGTCTCTTCTCCAGTGATGTTCCTGGGGGGACTCTGCGTTCGTGTTTCTCCACTTGGCGTTCCCCTTGCAGCTGTACCTTAAAGGAGCATATTTAAAGATGCAGATAATAACAAAACACCTAGCCATTATTTCCCCTTATTGATTATTTATATTCCATAGAATCTACTTTGTGGTGTATTTAAGTTATTTATAAGTGTTAAAGATATTTTTCTGAAGATAAATGACATTTATTTGTAAATGATATTTGTTATTTTCCTAAGAGCAATAGAATGAATATGATACTTCAAATTCGAAGATGTCAAAGATGTACTAGATTTATTTAAATGTCTAATTTATTCATAAGTGGAATTTGAAAAAGTACTTCTGTTCTCTTCACAAAAACAGAACTGGTTAAGAACACTTGAAGAAGTATTTGGAATTGCTTTGCACATATATTCTAGGACCATAGGAAAGGAATTGAGCTAAAATTCCTTTAGTTGGATTACATTATTTAGAATTAGATTCAAAAAAGATTTTTTATTAAATGCACAGTATCTAATTGTCACCATTAGTCCATACAAATAAATTATGTCAGGTACAGACATCTCCATTATTTGGGGGGGGTGGGTATAGAGTTTATTTAGTGGCTTATGGAGGGGGAAGGAAAGAAGACAAGGAAGGAAGGGGTGGAGGAGTGGGGGAGAAGGGAGAGAGAGGCAGAAGCTGCCTCTCCAGAGGAAGGGCAGACAGAGAGACTGCATCTCCATTCTTAAAGATACTTATTCTAATATATTTTGCCAATTCCTTTTACACTTTCTTCTTTATTCCCATTCATATTCATAAGTAATTCACCCTCATGAGTGAATTGGGATTTTTATTATTTACTTTATTGTATTGGAATGTTGGATTTAAAGAATTCTTATTCTATTTAATTCAGCCATCTTTCACTCAGATCCTACTCTTGAAGAGCTAGTCTTTAGTTAGAAGATGACTTGAATGGGAAAAATTATATTGAGAAGCAGCTACAAGACTAGGTAATGGATCCTTCTTTACAGGAATAGGGAAGGGACAATCTTCACTTGGCTGGTGATAGATTGCAATTGATAATTATACTGAATATTGCCTTGAGAATGAAAAAAATGCATGTCATGATGGGTTCACCAAGTCATACATGTCTATCTCTTCTAAAAATGTGCATCTATACTTTCTGTATGCAGGCAGTCTGGTAAATTCTCAGTAGACTAGCTAAGCTGAAAAAAGACATATTTACCATCTAGAAGCTTTTAGTATCTTGGATAATAAAAAAGCATCATCTAGAATCAAGTCAACCAGTTGTGCACAGTAACACAGAAGTTTGGAGTGGCTGGAATGCAGATATTCAGAAACTTGTAATTAGTGATCATTTAGAGAAGAATCAAGAAAGTACTGGGGAATAGATGTATAGACAGATGATAGATACATGCATGCATACATAAATACATATATACATAGATGGTAGGTAAGTAGAGAGATAGGCATCACAGATATTTTATTTTAAAAATATGATTCATTGATAATTTGTGAGGTGGAATGTGCATGTTGGTAGGAATAGATATATATGTGATTCTATTATAAATCTAGGGTCTCTTCATTAAGAAAGCAAAGAATGCCTGAACAGCGAATATTGGAATATATGTAAGAATATTAAGGATTTGTTTTCTTCTTTCAGTAAACATTGAAATAAAACCCTTTCAGAATTAAGTGATGGGATAACATGATAACTTGAAAGAGGAGTTAGCATCTAAAAATCTTGTTTTCCTGGTAAACATTATTTTCATGGTGCCACAACCCTTGTCTGTCCTGTTGAGGCTGAAACAGACTCACATCAGAAATTTATCTGTCCAAAATGAAGTAAAATAAAAACATCAAATTTCTTAAAGTTCATTATTAATGTGGTGCACATAAATGTATAATAAATTAAAATGTACTAAAGGTGCTTTAGAGTATATGATTAATTCAATAATATTTATTGAATGAACCACTATCAGTGCTAGTACCTGATGTTAACAAAGGTAAATATTCAGTTACAAAGGTGGTTTGTAGGTTTGGAAGCTAAGAAAATAATAATTATTTGTTGGCAATAGGACGGAGACAGCAGGGTGCGAGGGTGCAGAAAACACAGTCAAACGGATAAGTGAAGATCATAAGCTACAATAAGGATCTGATAGTCCATATACAAATGCTTCTAATACTTACAGGACCAGAAACATCACTGTCCTCATGACTAATGTAAACCACTTCTACATGAATGCTTTTCTGATTATCCAGTATTTATCTGCTTATGAGAGATACAGAGAGAATAGATGTGAAGTATGCAAGAAGACAACGTGCTACACATGGTGAATATGACATGAAAGATTGACTCAGGCAATATTTATGTGCTTTTCCTTTTATTGAAAATATTTTTTCACATAATATGTCCAGATTACAATTTTCACTCTTAATTCTCCAAGTTTCTCCCCACCTCCCTTCCCATCTGTATCCACTCCTTTTCTGTCTCTAGTTAGAAAACAGATTTCTAAGGGATAAAAATGAAATAAGCTAAAACAAAAATGAAGACATAAGAATTGGAAAAAACAAAAAAAAAAAAGGAAAATGCCCAAGACAAGGCATAAGAAACAGAGACCTGCTGGATCGCACATCCAGGACTAAACTGGAAGTCATAACATATATCGAAGGACCTGGTACAGACCTGTGCATGCTACTCAGTCTCTGTGAGATCATGTATGCTTAGATCATGCTCATTTAAAGGGCCTTGTTCTCTTGGTATCCTCCATCCCATGTTTCTCTTCCACTCTTTCTGCCTCCTCTTCTGTAGAGTTCTCTGAACTTGAGGAGAGAGATTTGATGGAGCCATTAAGTTAATAGCTGTGTGTTTCAAGATCCCTCAATCTGTATAATATCTCACTGTGGGTCTCTATATTTTTTCCCATCTATGGAAGGAAAAGATTTCTCTCATGATGAAATAATAAGACATCGATCTATGAGTATAGCAGAATGTCATTAGAAGTCCTATTATTGTTTTTTTTTTTTTAGAACAGTATCATTTGGTTTTACCATAGGTCCCTGGGCTATCTAGTCTCAGGTTTTTGATCACCCAAGCAGTGTCAAGACTGAAGTACATCTCATAGACCTTAAATCAAATCAGATATTAGTTGGTTACTCCCACTAGTGTTATGTACTAGCATATGTTGCAAGAATATCTACCATTGTAAATCAAAGGGATTGCATAGTTTGGTGTTTGCATTTCTCCTTCTGCAGAGTGCAGAGTTCATTTGTTCATTCCTGTACCTATGTTCTAAAACATAGGGTGAAGGCTCTCTACAGGCACCAACTCGACTTCTCATGTTCAATGCCTTGTATAGGTGTTGTCTTCAACAATGGGGTCTTCCTGTCAGTTTGTGGAGAACAACCCATAGTCTTTGAAACAGCCTGAGTTGTTTGTGGGTTTCCCAGGAACCAAATTAGCCAACAACTCAATTCGATGAAACCCAATTCTTGTGCTGAAAGCTTCATTTGGTGACAAGAGATAGCCAGTTGGTGGGCTCTTTCTCTTTCATTGTTTGGCAATTTCATTAGAGCACTATCATATATGAATATATATTAGAAAGTTTCTACTCTCTTAAGTTTTCATACTATGTTTCAAACAGTTCTTAATTTTAGCTCTTTCCCTGTATTCCTTCCCTCACCTCACTCTTCCCTCCCACTCTCCATCTGATTCTCTCTTTCTAATTTCTTCTCTGAATCCATTGATAACTGCCGATTGTATTTCCCTTTCCTAGGAAAATCTAACTGACCTTCTCCATTCACTTTATCCCTGGGCTCTGCGGTTCTATAGACTGTTGGTTATCATTTACTCAACAGCTTTTATCTCCATGTAAGCAAATGAATATTGTATTTATCTTTCTGGATCTGAGTTACCTCATTCAGGTTTTTTTTTCTAGTTCCATCCATTTTCCTTGTAAATTCACTTTTTAAATATACCATATTTTATCTATTCATCTGTTTAGGGACATCTAGGTTGTTTCCAGTTTATGACTACAATGAATAGAACAACAATGAACCTGGTTGAACAAGTGTCTCTGTGGTTGGATGAAACATTGTTTGGGTAATGCTGAGTATACCTGAATCTTGAGAAAGATTCATGACAATCTTTCTGAGGAACTGCCAGACTGTTTTCCATAGTGACTGTGGAAGTTTTCACTCTCACCAGCAATGGATGAGAGTTCTCATTACTCCACATCTTAGCTAGCTTGGACTGTTATTTGATTGATCTTAGCCAGCCTGGTGAGTGTAAGATGAAATTTCAAAATACTTCTGACTTTCATTTCCCTAGTCACTAAAGATGTTAAACATTTCTTTAAGTACTATCTATTTGGGTTTTCTCTTTTGAGAATTCTCTGTTTAGATTTGTACCACATTTTAAATGGAGTGATTTGTTTTCATGATATCTAGTTTTTTGAGTTATTTATGTATTTTATATATTATCCTTATAGTGGATGTGGAGTTGATAGCAATTTCTCATTTTGTAGGCTGCCACTTTGTCTGAATTATGGCATCTTTATTCTATACTGAAGCTTTTGAGTTTCATGTGATCCCATTTATTAATTGTTGGTCTTAGTGGCTATGCTAATGGTGTTCTGTTTAGAAAGTCTTTTTATGTATCAGTGAGTTCAAGGCTATTTCCCCACTTTCTCTTCTGGCAGGTTTAGTGTATCTGGTTTTATGTTGAGGTCTTTGCAGCATTTGCAATTGAGTTTTGAGAAGGGCAGAAAGTATGAATCTATTTGGTTTCTTTTGCAAGTAGACATCCAGTTTGTCCAGCACCATTTGTTGAAAATGTTCTCTTTTCCAGTTTACTAGAATTTTTTTAAAGTAATGAATAGACAGATATCCCAAGCTTGTTTGGTTCTATAATAGTATGTTACTAATTTGTTAACTCAATAGTTTCTGATAGTAATCATACCTACACATTATAGCACTTGTGGGTTCTAATATTTTGTTGAAATTAAAAATTCATTTAATCAGTTTAATATTACACTATTACAAAACCTAACCTGACCAATATACCTATGTCCTATTATTCCAATAATTTATTCCTTGCTACTTATAGTGTATTGTTACTAAATGTGCTATAAAGTTTAAATGCCTAATTCAATCAAACCCAAATATATGCTAATCATGTCACATATTCATGATGTATTCTATTTAGCTGTATATAAGTAAAGTTAGCTTGTTTAACACCCAGTCAACTGAAGTACTATGAATTCACTCAGGAAAATACCATGTTTTGCTTTGGTCAAAAGTATTAAATTGCTGCTACTTCTGAGATTCTTGGTTGAAAATTAGGGTGAGGAATAAAACAAATGCCTTAAGAAATATTTAGAAGTCAGGACTGTTTATAGTAATAAAGTATGTTATTCCTTATTTATGGGGTCTCACAGATTATTTATTTATGCACCAGCATTTATAAATACAGGTAGAAATCTTATATTTAATGTTTGAATTTGTGCATAAAACCATAATCATTGAAATATCTATGGGGTGCCATATGAGATTTGAATAATTGTGTATAATGTATGATTTGTAAATTAGGGAAATACATAGCCCTTTAAACATATATCATTTGTTTATGTTAAAAGTTTTCAAAACTATTTCTTCTAACTTTTTAGGGAAAGTAACTGGGGAATTTCTATGTCTAGTACTATAATGAATAAGAAGTACTATAACAATCTTGCGATATAAAATACAGTTCTGCTGAAAAACGTTTACATTTAAAATTTGTAGAGAAAACCTGAGTCTATTTAGACAAGAAACAGGCAAGATGACATTTAGATTTCGGGTCATCTCTGTGCTTCATAGATATCTTACTGTACTCAGGAAATATACAAATGACACTAACCAAGGTAAAACTATAGACAATTTCTATGGAGAATCAGATTTTAAAAGTATCGAGGAGAAAGTAGTATGGTTGTTAAGTAAACAGTTTTAAATGGATGGCGTGTCCCAATACAGGAATGGGATTGCAGAAACAGGAAGAAGAACTTAGTTGCCTTAGTAAAAGTCCTGAAGCATGCATGGGAAATATTGTAACATATGTGCATGTGTGTATGCATTCATGTGTGGGAGTGTGGGAAACATTGTAGTGTGTGTGTGTGTGTGTGTGTGTGTGTGTGTGTGTGTGTGTGTGCCTGTTTGTGTTTAGGGTCATCCAAAAGAAGTATAATACCCTTACGATTAGCAGTAAGAGGGACCTTATTTTCTAGGTTGCATTCTTTTGCGGTTCATCTGAAGAGGAGAATTCACATATTCTATAAAATTGATTTAAAAGGGGCAGTCCCAGGAATGGCAGATGAAGTACAACAGGAATGGAGAAGATATGTAAGAGGCAGTTGTAGGCACATTCCTAGTCTGAGACCAGTTCCACAGTAATAGCCTAAAACATACTTCAGAATTTGTAACAGCCTAAAGTAGAAGGGCTGGGCTATCCTCTTCCCTCACAGAGTAGTCAATCATTAGTTTAAGACTACTCTAAGATGACATAAACTGCAACACATTTTCAGATTGCTGCTTCTGGGACACAAGCAGATTTAAAAGCCTGAACATAGGCATCCAAAATGGTGCAGGTGTAAACGATTAAAAGTACATCTCGCCAAAAGCTAGAAGGATGGGCAAACTGAATGACACTGGAATTTTAGGGGACTTACATGGAAGTCCTGTAGTTTTTTGTTGTTCTTTTTTCACTATAACCTCCAAATTACTATGCCACTAGTTACAAAATTATACTGACTCCAGGTTGAAGAGTTATCTGAAAAACCCACTATATTTTAAAGATTTATTTTTGCTTTGTGCATATGCATGTTTGCCATGTATATTCATGGGAGTGCATAGGCTAGAAGTGGGTGGTAGACACCCTGGAGCTGGAGGGAGAGTTACTGGTGGTTGTGAACCACCAGACATAGAGGCTGGGAACTGAACACGGGTACCCAGGAAGTACTGAACTCAGGTTCTCTGGAAGAGGAGTAAGTACATATTAAACATGGCATCATTTCTCTCTCCATGAAACAGCTAACTTTAAATTATCACTAAATATACTGTAACTAGAACTGTGGGAAAATAGTATAAATGCTACACATTCAAAAATACAGCTTTGTTAAAGATACTATTTGCTAATTTCTTAGTTTCCTTGTTTTTCCAAGTCTACATTTTTATGTGACCAAATACCTAACAACTAGTGGTTTTAACTACCTCTGGAGATGAGATTTAAATGGGAAGCACAGAGGTTTTAAATTTAGAATTTCTTCCAGTTTGAAATATTAATCCGTTTGACTTTTCACAACAAGAAATGTTTGAAATGCTTGCAGGGTGAGTTTTATAATGACATTTCTGTGCTTACATCTAGTTTTACCTCTTAATGCTGATTCTACAAGAACAATTGCTAGAGGGAAAAAGGAGGTTGTGTTTAGACAATATCATATCCGCTGGCCTCCCCTTGTATCTCTTAATTGTGGCTTTGTGACATTGTGCATATCTTATTATTTGGTTTGAATTGGCAATGCTATTGATTGTAGGTCATATTTCAGAAACTACCTTTTATCTTAAAACTTAAATGTATGTAGAGATGCCTGTGTGCTCTGAAGGATTGCTCTTACAAGACATAGATATTGATTTCTATTTGGGTAATTTCATATGCTTTATGTTGATAGGATGTACATAGGTCATTGGAATGTTCACAGTCTTTGGCAAATGTGTTTGTAGATATCTATAAGGAAGTCAATACATGTACTTGATGGTTGTGGCAATGACAGGGTTTATAATAGAAAACACCAGGTGTTTTAAGGTCTTGACAGAAAGCAGCTGACCTCAGTTGCTCATACGAAGAGCTCTATTGAAGAAGGACACTTAAAAGAAATCCCACACTGGCTCAGAATTGAGTATAATAGAGGGTTATTTATTTAGGAGTAGACTCACAGATCACAATCCTCTGCTGGAACGGGGAACAGCAACCAAATCTCGCAGCCAGAAAAGAGGCCAGACATGTGCTTTACATTGGCATAAATAGTATAAAATGCCATGCCCAAGTGGGCAGGTAACTTAAAGGCTACTGGTGGTAGGAATTCCTACAGCACTTTATTAGGTAGGTTATGATATTATGGTATCACCAGTACAATGGGGTCCCAAATGGGGTAGAAAGAATAAGTATTTCCATCCAGAGAAACCAAGAAAATCCCTTGCTTTTGTAGGTGGTGGGTGATCTAAATGTAATGTGTGGCTTTTTTGTACACTTATATGTGGCTAGGTTACCATATATTAACATTCAGTAGGGTGTTGATAAGAAGTAGGACCTGGGTATCAGAGAGGGGAGTGCAGTGATATTTCATTTGTATTTTAATAAATAAAAATTGCCTGAAGAACAGAATGCAAAACAGTCACAATAGTCAGTCATACAGGCCAGGCAGTGGTGGCACACACATTTATTTAATCCCAGCAGCCACGCTAGTTAGTCATAGAAGCTGGACGGTGGTGGTGAATGCCTTTAATCCCAGCACTAGCGAGAAACATAAGGCAGGATGAGAGAGGAACTCGCTCTCTTTCAGTCTGAAAATTTCATAGAAGCAAGAGCTCTCTGATGACTTAGCTGCTTTGCTTTTCTGACCTCCAAGTTTAACCCAAAATATCTGTCTCTGGATTGCTATTATTCATGCTACAGGGGAGGTTGAGGTTACATTTCCTGCCCTACTGGAGGCCTGTGTCCTCTAACAGGCACAATTGCTAGTGCCCTCAGTCATAAGGGAAGGCCTGCAAAGTGGCATAGCCTGATTTGTGAGGAAGCAGCTGTGACATTTACAGGGTAACACAGAAATGATGCTGAAATCAAAGGCGATGATTTTGGACTATCAATGTGGAGGCTAAGCCAAAGAGGCAAATGAACTAGAAAATGTATATTAAACATAATTAAAAGGAAATAATTGTGCTGGCAGTGGTGACACATTCCTGTAATCTCAGCACTAGGCAGATGCAGAAAGGAGAAACACAAGTGAGGCCAGCCTGGCCTACAAACTCAGTTCTAGGACAGCCTGAGGGAGAAAGAGAGGCCATGCCTTACACAACAACAAGCACACAACCAAAAAGAGTCCCAAGTTCAAATACTTAGAATAGTTCAGATGAAATCTATTTATAGTGTGCCAGAAAGACGGATTAGTGGGTAAAGAAGTTTCCTGTCAAGCTTGACAACTGGAATTTGATACCTGTAACACACCTGGTAGAAGGAGAAAACATAGGCCTAAAAATTGTCCTGTAATTGGCAAAGGTGGTCTTTGGCATGTGAGCATACATCATGAAACATACACACACATACACACACACGCACACACATACATACATACACAGAGAGACAGAGAGAGAGAACGAATATACCAACAGACACAAAATGAATGAGTGTAATAAGAATACAATATTTTTGAAAGGCATGTGCAAAAAAAAGACATTTAAAAAGTATACAAGAAAGAACATTGATTTACAAAATATATGCATTTCCTAAAGTATCAAGAAACCAATACTTTTCTAGGTTTTACGACTATATTAACCAAAGAAAATTATTAATGGGCTTTTAATTAGGGTTTGAAAAAGACCCATTCATTTTTCAGATTGCTTTGATTAGTTTTTTATTTAATTAATTTATTTATTTTACACCCCAACAGCAGTTTCCTGGCCCTCTTCTCCTATCATTCTTTCCCCCACATCAGGCCCTTCCCCCCATCCACTCCTCCTTTCTTTCTGTTCACAAAGGGGTAGACCTCCCATGGCTGTCAGCAAAGGATGGTATATCAAGTTGCACACTGCTTTGATTAGTCTTAAAGGAATTGTAGGCCATAACCTATACATGCATTCACTTGTTCATGTGTTCATTTGCCAACTTTTCTATCCCTGAGTTAACTCTTCATGTTCTATGTTCTTCCCTTGGTCTAGCCCCCAATCCAAGTGGTACAAGTAGTAGAAAAACTGTGAGAAAGAAGCACAAACATATCCCCCAAGACCTGAAGGTAGTGAAAAACTACTATGCAAGAACTTTCGTGGCAGCTTATTAAATTACAAACAGGACTATTTTTAAAAAATAATCAAGCCGGGCGATGGTGGCACACGCCTTTAATCCCAGCACTCGGGAGGCAGAGGCAGGCAGATCTCTGTGAGTTCGAGACCAGCCTAGTCTACAGAGCTAGTTCCAGGACAGGCTCCAAAACCACAGAGAAACGCTGTATCAAAAAAAAAATAAATAAAAACCATAAATAAATATATAAATAAAATAAAATAAATTATCAAATAGTCTAGATTGGTAACAGTATGTGACATAAAATTAGGATGTTCTAGTATATAATTCATAGTATCAATTATATTCATGAAAATTGCTAAAACACTCCCGTATTATTCCATTGTTTATCAAGTAAATGATAAACATTTTAGTAAAGGTTTCCTTTGTTTGTGTTCTTCTAATACTGCCAGTATTTTATATTTCATTTTGATTACTTTTGTTAAGACAGGCTCTAGTGGAGCCCAAACAGGCCTTGAATGTCTCATCTTTCTGTTTTTGTCTTCCATGGTCTGGGGTTACAAGTTTATGGCACAGACACCTGACTTTTCAAAATTTCTGAAATGGTTTTTCTACAATAGAAATAGAAATTTTGGTGTCTATCAAGAAGTAACCAACTATTAAGATAAATACTGATCATACTGCATATGAAAACTTTATCTTTCCAATTGAATATAAAAATTATTTTGAAATTTTTAATTTTATTTTGCATAATGTATTTAAGAAAACATTTTCTATAATTTCGTAAAAAATACTATATTTACATCATTTCTACCCTACCCACTCTGCACTGCAACTCCTACCATGTCACCCTAATTCCTCTCAAATTCATGAAGAGAGTTCATGTGTGTATGTGTGTATGAAAGATTTTTTAAACACATATATGAGAGTTGCAATCCAAGGTGGTCATCTATAAGTCTATAGGTTTATTTTAGCATATACTTAGAAAAGAAAGCAGAAACAAAGAGCCCAATAGGGCTACAGGAATTTCAAATGTTACTAAGTAGAGACTGAGTTCCTAAAGTAAGGGTAGTTTGTAAAATAGAAACATACATGGACCACAATAAGACAGGGAACCAGAAATAAGAAAGAAAAAAAAATATCAAGGTCTTAGTCAAGACAAATAGGATTTAGGCTGCATCTCTCTCTTTTAGAAAGATAAATGTGTACTTTTTTATATTTTTGAGATTTATTTATTTATTGTGTGCATTGATATTTTATTAGAATAGATGTATGAGCATCACATCTGTATCCACTGTTCTGGAGGAACTGGCCAGAACTGGGCATTGGATCCTCTGGTACTGAAGTTACAGAAAGCTGTAAGCCACATTGTGAATGCTGGGAATCAAATTTGCATCCTCTGGAAGATCAGCCTATAATTTTAATCACTGAACTATCTCTCCTGCCTATATAATTGTAAGTTTTGTGTTGTTACATGAAGAAAATGATGCTATGTTAAGTGGCTTAAGACAGCACTTTGTTTTAGGGTTCCCAAGATGCGTACTCGGAGAATCACACAGAGAAGGCACAGGCTATTCCTAGTGATCTAACCTTTGCTTACATCTACTTTCAAATGTTTTGATTTCTGCTAGTGCTGAGGACAGTCATCCAAATTATGCATTGCTCTTTTTGTTCCTTTTTTTTTTTAACATAGAATCTTACTATGTAGCTCAGGCTGTCCTCAAACTCACCATCCTCATGCTCACAGCCTCTGGAGTGCAAGAATTATAGGTGTGTAGCACCATGCGTCTATAGGTTTGACCTCTTGATGGAGGTGTTGTTAGTGCATTCTGTGGGTAACTCTTGCCCATGGTAGTTATTGCAAGTAATTTTCTCCTACTATCATTTTCTCCATGGGTATTAAACAATCCACATCTTTAAGGAAGGAAAAATGCCAGTGAGTTTAACTGTTAGGGCAGAATAAGGAAGGCCTTGGCTTAGGTAAGCTGAGAAGAGGAGCTTACAGTGTCAGAAAGGAAGACAGATATATATTGGAAGAATACAGCTGATGGGAGACAGAAATGAAAGCCCAGACTAATCATTTCTTTATATGCCTTTTGTAAGTATAAACTCCATATCAAGTAGGAATTCCAGAAAACAACTAAATAGAGCATCTTAAATTTGTTTCCTGTAAAAATTATCCCTATTATAATTGTGTACTCTCAACAATGACTAAACAATGTTTTAAGAAAAAGACATAATGATTTTTTTAAATGTGTTTTTAAAAGATTTTTTTTGTGTGAAAATTAACTATGACTGCCCTTAGAAATGATGAGAGGACTAAGAGAGTTCAGCTTAACTTGTGGTGGTCTGTTGTTCAGCAAGGGCAGCAGCAACTGAAATTTTGTGATTAACAAAATTATCAAATTCCACTGCAGTTCCAACATTGATCAAAGTCTACAATTTAGCTACATTCTCAAATACATCCTGTGCAAATGAAGTGGAAGAAATTCTGACTGAAGAAATGTTTTTGCATTCATTATAAAACTATCACGGGTCATATAATGTTCTTGTTACTTAATTTTACGTTGGAAAAAAATCTCCATGATACATTGATTTCATATGTAAGAATAAGTAAAGTATTTGATATTTTGTCTTGCTGATAGACAATTTTGCTTTCTTTTAATATGTACTGTTCAAAAGAATAGATATCTGGGGTATTGATAGGTATTATCTCAAAGTTAGATGGTCACATATTTTCCCTTTTTATATTCTCATTTTTCCAGTCAAAAATTTCCACTTTCTCCCATTCTTCCATTCCCCTACTGCTCCTCCCCTCAACCTCCTCCCTCCCCATCCAGTCTTAAGAGAGGGCAGGGTACCCTGCCCTATGGGAAGTCCAAGGCCCTTCCCCCTCCATCAAGGCTTAGGGAGGTGTGCATCCAAAGAGAATAGGGTCCCAAAAAGCTAGTACCTGCAGTAGAAATATGTCCCAGTGCCATTATTAATGCTTCTCTGTCAGCCCCCATTGTCAGCCACATTCAGAGAGTTCGATTTGATCATATGCTTGTTTATTCCCAGTCCAGCTGGATTTGGTGAACTCCCATTAGTTCAGGCACACCATCTCAGTGGGTGGACCAACCCCTCGCTGTCCTGACTTCCTTGCTCATCTTCTCCCTCCTTCTGTTCTTTAACTGGACCTTGGGAGCTCAGTCTGTTGCTCTGATGTGAGTCTCTATCTCTGTCTCCATCCATTGCCGGACAAAGGTTCTATGGTGATATTCGAAATATTCATCAGTGTGACTGGGAGACAAGGCCAGTTCAGGCACCCTCTCCTCTGCTGTCCAACGACCTAGCAGGGGACATCCCCATGGACACCTGGTATCCCCTCTAGAGTAAAGTCTCTTGCCAACCCTAAAATGGTTTCCTTAATGAAGATATCTTTTTCCCTGCTCCCATATCTGCCCTTCCTCCATCTCAACCCTCCCATTCCTCCAAGCTCTCCCCAATCCTTCCCTTCTCCCCTCTCTCCCCCATTTTCCCCTTTCCCCACCCCATCCCAACCCCTATGCTCCCAACTATTACCCAGCGATCTTGTACTGAACTGAACAGAGAATTCTCAACAGAAGAAGTTCAAATGGCCAAAAGATACTTAAGGTCATGCTCAACCTCCTTAGCAATCAGGGAAATGCAAATCAAGACAACTTTGAGATACCATCTTATACCTGTTAGAATGGCTAAAATCAAAAACACCAATGATCACCTATGCTGGAGAGGATGTGGAGTAAGGGGGACACTCATCCATTGCTGGTGGGAATGCAAACTTGTGCAAACACTTTGGAAATCAGTGTGGCTGTCTCTTTGAAAATTGAGAGTAAACCTACCTCAGGATCCAGCAATGCCACTCTTGGGAATATACCCAAAAGATGCCCAATCATACTACAAAAGCATTTGTTCAACTATGTTCATAGCAGCATTATTTGAAATAGCCAGAACCTTGGAAACAACCTAGATGCCCCTCAATGGAAGAATGGATAAAGTTTGGAACATATACACATTAGAGTACTACTCAGCAGTAAAAAAGAATGATGTCTTAAATTTTGCATGCAAATGGATGGAAATAGAAAACACTATCCTGAGTGAGATAACCCAGACCCAAAAAGATGAATATCATATGTACTCACTCATTAGTGGACTCTAGCCATAAACAAAGGACATTGAGCCTATAGTTCACAAGCCAAGAGAAACCAAATAATAAGGTGAACTCAAAGAAAAACATATATAGATTTTCCTGGAAATTGGAAGCAGACATGGTCACACCTTTTCAAAAGAGTGGTTACTGTTTTTCTCTATTAGTAAAATGATAGACTTTACTAAATTTTATCAAAAAATCCTTAAATAGTAGAATATTTAGTATTTTTCTGTGAATATTGAAAATGCTTATAAGCAAAAATTTATATTTTTATATAATATTTTCCTTTTGTAATACATACTTGGGACCTTAAAAGCAATGATAGTTGCTGAGGGAAAGGCATCCCCAGTCCTTCATACTCCCTGAGGGTTGCTAGGCAATTAGAAGCTACCGAGGTTGGGGAGACATTTTCTTCTTTTGTGTAGCCACTGGTTAGTTGCTGATGCTCTCTAAAGAATCATTCTCTCATGCTCATATAAGAAACCCTACTTAAACTCTTTAGGTGACCTAAAACAAAACAGATATGAATATAGAAGGGAAGCTATTTGAGAAGAGGAAGGGGGTAATTAGGAGTGAGGGTGACAAAGAAGGTTAAAAAGAAGGTGAATCTGATGAAATATGTGTGTAAAGATATCAAAATGAAGACCATTAAGTAAAATTAGCATATGTTAATAGAAATCTAGGAAAAGAAAAGAATGATGTTTCCCTAGCCCATGAAAATGGTGCAAGTCATCGTATCTTAGGGAAGGCAGATCTGTATCCAGAGGTTTTTTCAGTTGGCAATTTGCCTTATCCTCATATTTCTTGTTTCTGTTGTGGCATGGTGTGATGTGGATGTGAATGTGGTGTGTGTGTGTGTGTGTGTGTGTGTGTGTGTGTGTGTGTGCGTGTGTGCGCGTGTGCATACAGCTACATGGGTCCATGCATACAGAGGTCAACGTTGAGATTTTCTTCCTCTATTACTTTCCATCTTGAGTTTTGAGACAGGGTCTCTTGCTGAACAAAGAGCTCTAGTTTTAGCTAGGTTTAATGGTCAATTAGCCCGAGGGGTCATCCTGTATGTAGTACCTCATCCCAGTAACTCACACACCACACACCCTGTTGACATACTTGAACAACTTCCAGCTTTTTATGTGGCTGCCTGGACCTCAAATCTTCCTCCTTGTCATCATGTGTTACCTTAAACATTTGTGTACTTATTTTTCAATTTTAGGTTTCAAATCTGTTGTGGAGTTTGAGAATTAAGATTATAACTGCATCAAGCACCACAATAATATTAACTTTCTCTGTATCTGCACTTTATGTAGGGTACTTAAATTCCACAAATTTGTGAAATTATATATGTGATCCAATTATTAGGATGCTAAAATGAGAGTTTGTTAAGTTATAAGACTTTTCCAAGATAAGGGAAGACTCAAACATCAAACTTACAGAATGGCTTCATTCCATAAATTTAAAATATGATTGGGATGCAAATCAGCAGGATTATTCTTGCATCTTACACCCTACAGAGGCTCAGCTAAAAGTCAGGGCTCCCACAGCTGATATATTACCTCACTAAAGCTCTTCTTGCATTTTCAAGTTTGCATTACAACTCTTTTCCAACCTACATACCTAAAAATTTTTAAAGCAATCACTTTTAAAAGTGTAGAATCAAACTTGTTTTCCACTTATAAACTACCATATATCTAACTCTAAGTATTTCACATAGCATCCATAAATTCAATAAATGACTCTATTATTTTGAAGTACTAAATTTCAATTGTCTGTCAAAATCTCTAAAGCAATACCAAGAAAAATCACATGAAATGCTGTTATTTTATAAAATATATATAAGTATCCTTAATACAAAAGTCCATTAGTTTTCTATAACTGAAAACTGGAAAATCCACAAAGACAAAATCAACTAAGGCAATTTCTAAACCATTGTTTGTGCGGAGTATCACAGAATCAGTCTGGAGTTCCCTGTGGACTGCTTTGTATAATATTGTTTTAAACACAGAATATATAATACACATGGTTAGCAAAAAAAAACAACCAGAAAAAATACAATCACTAAAACACATGATAATTTTCAATATGCTATGTGACTTTTGATATATTAATAAACAATACACAGAAGACAACCTAATGACCATAGTTACTTCCAAAAGATGAGTGTAATGAGTACATTGGGACATTTGAAAATGTCATGTGATATATAATATCCATGGGTATTCTTTGTGTGAAGATTTCAGATTTTACGAATAATTTCTAAATGCAAAGTGTAATTAAAAAAGAAGGGGGGAATTTGTCAGTGATTAAAAAGAATACAGATGTGCTTCGTTTCTTATCTGAGTTCAGGAGTTCTCTACTTTCAGTTCTTCATTCCTTGACCACCAGGACTCTTAGACTGACAATCTTCTTACAAACCTTTAGATTAAATTCCTTCTTTTAATTTGATAACAGCTGAAGAACCTACCATAATTTCTTTTCTATCTCTGCCTCAGGAAAGTGTAAGGTAAATGTTCGCTAATTTTTTGGTAGTGTTTTCTTAAGTTCTCCAGTTTTATTATTGTTGCATTTTTCATAGTTATATGTATATCCTAGATGAAGAGTTTGAGAGGATGAGTGTAGACAGTACCTTTAGGAATAGACTAGTATTATTAACTTTATTTTATATGAAGAATTAATACTTATGCATATTTCTTTATCTACTAGTATATGCCATACAGTCAGTGACAGACCTGAGCCTAGAATTGAGTTTCTCAAAACAAAGTTCATTGTATACCAGTATAATCATATAGAGAAACTATCAATTTGTTTTAATAGATTCATGCATGTTACTCTAATATACACTAAAATCTGAGGAGAGGAAGAACTGCATTGAGAATGCCTAGTTTTCAGGTTGATACTTCAACATGATGTGTTGCCTACCACTCATGTGCATGCATATACACATGAAGAAATTCATATCTGTCTATCTATCTCCATCTATCTATCTGTGTATCTATCTATCCGAATCTGTAAATGATCATTTATCTAGCAGATACATATCAATTAGGAGGAACAGGCTTGACAAAAAATCCCAATAATATTTTATATCAAGAAATGCATGCACGTGCACATGCACATATACACACAAAATCAACACACATGTAGAGGTCAGACTTTATAGAATGCAGGATAGTGAATAGAATAGAATACATGTCATGGGTCTTCTGGATCTAGATAAGTAGCTTCTACCTGCAACAATTATGCAGGACATACAAAACAACATAATGAACAGTTGGAAACCTCTGCGGTGAGAATGGACATTTAATGAACAATTGAGTGAAGGGGGAGAATATTCCTTAAGAAACATTATAATATATATTTTTACAGTTTCATACATGTGTGTAGTGTATTTTGACCATTTATCTCCCCATTCCTCTGTTTTATCCCCTTCTCACTACTTCAGAAATCCCTTTACTTCCCAACAAGTTGTCCCGCTACTCATGGCTCTTCTGTATTATTTCGAAATAACTCAGTTTTATTTGGGTTGCTTGTAAAACATAGATTTGGGATCATTACCGGAATATGTACAACTTATCAGTGGCTACTGCGCTAAAGAAAGTATCTACCCTTTCCTGTGTAGTCACTAGTTGCCAATAGCTTTTCAGCTATGCATGGTACCTCATGAACTGTTCTTCTGTCCAGACTGGAATGTAGGTAGGGTTAACCCTGGTCCTCCACAGGTAACCATGACTGCTATGATATTGTGAGTTCAACAGTTAAAGCAAGTTCATAAGAAAGCTCTCCAAAAATCTCTCCAGATCCTCTGGCTCTTGCATTCTTTTGCCTCCTCTTTCATGATAATCCTTTAACCTTAGAGCCAGAGAAGGATATAAATGTCCCATTTAGGAATAACCACTCAACAGAAACATTTTCTGAGCATCTTGATGAGTTGTGATTTTCTGCACTAACTGAAGCACACTACAAACCAAAGCTTCTTTAACCAATGTTAGAAGTCACACTAATCTATTGGTCTAAATGCACGTAGTAGGGAATTGGACAAGAGAACCACTTTACAAAATAGTAAGAGTAGCCACCTGGCTCACCAGTCAGAGCCTATGGCATCTTCAGTCATGAGTTTTTGACCAGGTTTACAATACCAGGCATCAATTTCCTCCTGTTGAGCTTGCAGTCTAAGAAAAAAGTGGTTGATTGCCCCCTCCCTCCTAATAATCATGCTGCTATTTCCCCAATAGGCACACCTTGCCTTAGAGAGTTGGTGTTGTAGCATAAAATTCTAGCACTGGGTTAGTGCACTGATGACTTTTCAACACCAGCATTCTGCATTACACTTTTCAATGATATTAAAGCTACCTAGCAGGAAGAAAGGTTCTAGTACAGTGTCCACTTGATTTCTCTATGTTCTACAATCAAAATGTCTTCAGCAACAGCGGCTCACTAAGTTGTGTTAGGCAACTGAGAGATGTTCTGTGCATGAAACTGACTACAGCTTCTGTGAGCAGCATAATTCCCCAATACAGGGTAGAGAGAGCCAAATGAAACTGACTGTGAAATCATAGCTACAGTTAAAGTATGTTAAAGCTTAAGATTAATGAAAAACATCACTCCATTGGAATCCTCAGTTACTTCTTTCACCCTACCTCCTTTCTTGAGGCAATGACAAGAGCTCTATATGAATTCTAAGTCTGATCCTATTCCTCTTCTACTGAATATTCACCAAAGTCACTTATTGCTTTCATCACAGCATCTCTCGCGGTTTCTTCTTGTTTCTTTTTGCTTAATAACTTCATTAGCAATACTGTCCTTAATCTCCTTTAGAATGAAACAAACTAGTAAAATTGAGTAGACACAATGTCATGCCCTTAACCAAGAAATTATTTGCATTTGATACCTGCTGGGAAAGGTAAACCAATTTATTTCAGTGTGTCATTGGGTATATTAACCATACTGCAGGGCACGCCTCATGCCTAGGAGTAGTTGGTAAACGTAAAACATATTTTTTGTGTATGCTTTTTGTTTTGTTTGGGTATTGCTTGTCACGTTGATTTTCTTTCATCTTTTGGTTTGTCTGTTTTGATTTTTTTTGTTGTTTTTATTGTTTTGGGAAAGGCAGAGAGAAAAAAAAAACATGACGCTATGTGGGTAGGGAGATCTAGAACTCCTGGAAAGTGTTGGGGTAAGAGAAAGAACAGGATAAAAATATATTCTATGAAAAAAATAATACAACATAATAAAGAATTAGTCATACTATGACTGTATCATTTGTGGTCTTTTCAACTCTTCAAATTATGAGATAGTTAATATGTTATTATACTCAATATACTATTGATCCAGTAATATAGAGCTCTGATATTTCATGTAGATTCCAAATTCTTAGAAACATGATACATGAGTCTTTTTTCTTTCTATTTTTATGGAAAAAACCTTGGCAGGCAGGGGTGCTGCATGCCTTTAATCCCAGCACTTGGGAGGCAGAGGCAGGTGGATCTCTCTGAGTTTGAGACCAGCGTGGTCTACAAGAGCTAGTTCCAGGATAGCCTCCAAAGCTACAGAGAAATCCTGTCTTGAAAAACCAAAAAAAAAAAACTTATATTTGAATAATAAGTACATGTACAGCTTTCAAGAATGGGGAGAAAGTATTAATTAGCACATCAAAATCATAATCAAGTTCACAATTGTGTAAGAGAGCTCCATGAAACCACTGAACTTGACCACTCTATGGGTATAAAAAGTTTTTTCGAGGTTGTTGAAACAAATTGCCAGGAAGTCTGACAAGAGTGGGTAGCAATAGGCCAATTAGAAGAGGAAATAGGCTTTATGGGGTTTTTGAAGGCTTTAGGAAAGATTCTTTCCTCTTGGAAGGTTTTTCTATATCTTGGGTAAAACAGGGTCATTGGGCTTTGCCCTCTGGAAAGGAGTCTGTACTTGTTATGGTCAGGCACCTGTGGCAGTTGGCCATTTAGGGAGAAAAACGAAACTAAAATTATCTGATAAGAAGGTTTATGCGGACTGCTCCGGGTTAATTTTTTGTTTCCTCATCTCAGGCTAACCATTGTCATCTGCACAGCATTCTAGAGGCCTGCTTGTGACCTCACATTCCAGCCTATTGTTGACAAAAGGGCCAAGAACTATCTTCCCATCACTACTTCTGGCTGAGCAGGATTGGTGTCGGAGGGGTAGTGGGAAATATAGGAAATGAGTCAAAGGTGGGGAGTCAGGCAGTGAGTAGACAGTAGGAAGCCTGAAGAAACTCTTTAAGAATCACCGACCCTTGGGTCATTTCAGTAATTGTTCCCTGAAACAAATTCTAAAGGGTCAGGAAACAGTTATTGTTATGACACAGGGTTAGGGTTAAGGTGGGCCTAGGTGGGGTAAGAGTCATCAGTGCCCAAAAGAGGATCATAGCAAGAATCTTACATTGGAGTCAGCCTTTGAAGACGATAGTTTACAAGCCAATTCATGTAAGATGTTTTAATCTTCTTTTCCATTTGACCAACTAACAATGTAATACCAATTCTGTTCACTGAGGGCAAGACAGGAGCCTTCCTTTTCAGTGATCAGAAAGTTGAGAGTTTTATAAGGCCACTGAGGCTAGGAAGGTGAACTGACTTTGTAGGTCTGAGGTTGGCTTCTAGATGGAGTGGATTATCTGTTAGGATAGATGGAGACTATAGCCCAGGATCCTGGACACAGGACTCTAGTCAATACTGAAGCTTTTGAACTTATTCCAGTTGTGACTGGGAGGGTAATGGCTCATTTCTCTTTCAATGTTGAGGATGAGTTGAACACGTAATGAAGTGGGGATGCATGAGTCATAGATTAAGGTGTCTGCATATTGAGACTAGACCAATACCAGAAGAAGATTCCTTATGGAGCTAGTTAGGATTTGGAGATTAAGGTGTTAACATACTGCCAAGACTAGAAGGAGAGTGGGGTGGATGATGGTTATTGAAAAGGCAATCAGCTGGTGTTTCTGGAGGATAGGAAGGTACCAGCAGAGAGGAGAGGAGGAAATGGTCTCAGGGCTATGGAATGTGAAGTTTAGAGTTACTTTTGTGAAAGGGATGGCCACCAGGAGATGCATGGGGTTGCATTGAGGGACTCATCAGTATCTCTGTAAGCACAGTACATTCTCAGGAAGTCATTTCGAATGGCCATCCATGAGGTGGCAGCAGAAGATAGGTCCTGATGTTGGAGATTTCAAAGCTTCAGCTGGATGATGGTTGTTGTATGGTCTCTGCTATGGCATCAGCAGGAGTGGGCAGATCCCCTTTGAGAGATTTAAAATTTTTAACTTTTTGTCTGGTGAAAGGCCCAAATCTTTCTAAATCAATATAGGTAAACCCTTCAACCCCTAGGCCTATTTGTCATCCTAGGGTTCTTGGATAGTGAAGATCACTGTGCCCCTTTCAGGGTCAAGTTTGAGTGAGAGTTATTGGGGTTTCTAACCCACAGCTTGAAGAGAAAAAAACCATATCTACAGCCCCAGAATGAGTAATTTTCCCATGAGGTCTCAGCCTTATGGTTTGGTTGTTTGGTTCCGAGGAAATCAAATACATTTAGAGCCAGCAAGGAGGGAAGAGGACAGAGTGAAACCACTATTGACTGAACAAGCTGCATAGAGGTCAAAAGAAATGTGAATGTCTGAAGCATATCCTGCTTCAGGACAGAAGGTAAACTAAAGGAGCTTTGGGAGGGGAGGGCTATGCAGCAAACATTTGAAAATTCCAAGCATGTTGTGCAGTCCTCTTGGTTGGGAGTGTGGAAAGAAGACTAAGCCCCTTAGAAGGAAAGATTCCAAATGCTGAGATGGGTGTTATATGGGAGACCCTAGGCTTCAGCTTTCCTGTCAAGTGGCAAAGAGTACTTATGAGGTCATGTGTTCAGACACCACTTAAGCTACAGAAGATGCATCCTGGCCATCAATCCCTGAAATCCGGCTACAGCAGGTATGGTGAGGAGGACCATATCCAAGTACGGGCCGACAGCCAGCAGGTGAGAAGCCTTCAGAAAAACTCAGGCACTGGGTAAAATGATTTTCTTGCTAGGATCAGTGGAGGATTGAGGCAGGGCATGTTCAGTATGGTCCTGGAGAAGTTTTCTGTGCTTTGTGGGAGCCTAGCCTGTTTGGATGCTCACCTTCCTGGACCTGGATGGAGTGGGGGAGGACCTGGACTTCCCACAGGGCAGGGAATTTGGACTGCTCTGGACTGCTCTTCAGACTCCAGAGGGAGGGGGAGGGGCAGAGGAGTGGGAGAGGAGTGAGGGGACAAGGGAGGAGTGAGGAGTGGGGGGAGGGGGGAGGAGTGGGGGAGGGGGAGAGGAGTGAGGGGGGAAATGGGAGGCGGGGAGGAGGCAGGAATTTTTTCAATAAAAAAATAAATTAAAAAAAAGAGTGAAAGAAGGTAATTAGTTACGAAGTGGAGCTCAATGCAGAGGTAAATTTTTCAAGAGCAAAATGACAGTTTTATATTAGCTCAAATGGGTCGAGGAAGGGAGGAACTCAGAGCATGCCTCAAATATGAGTTGGGGCTAGAGTTAGGAGTTGAGTTCAAGAAAGGTGAAGTTGAGAAGGTCACTTTGAAAAGTGAGTCTTAATGAGTCTATTAGCCATTTATACATTTCCTGAGAACTGGGGTAGGTGGGAATGTAGAAAGGCCACTGTAATGCTAAGGCCCTTTGAACAAACTGGGTGATTTTAGCGATTAATACCAGGCTAGTTTCTGGTTGTATGGATCTAGAAAGTTCAATTCTGAGCAAAGCATTATTCATGAGGTGGGAACAGACCATTTCTGCTGTTTCCGCCATAGCAGGGAAATTTTCTCCATATCCTGAGAAGGTGTCTGTTATAGTAAGAAGAGATTTATGTGTTTTGTTAAGTGGCATATGTGTGAAATCTATCTGCCAGTCCTGTGCTGGAAGATTACCCTGAAATTAGTGTGGGGTAAAGAAAGAAGGGTTGGGGCAGTCGTTGCAGATAGTCTAAAGAAGGGGGAAAAGGCTGGGTTAGAGGAAAAGAGACTGTAGAAACCAGTAGAAAAGTGGAGACCCACATGAAAGGCCTGGTGAAAAGCCACTAGGAAGGGGTTTCCCTTAAGCATCAGAGAGACAATAACTGTCCTGTAGAATTTTGAACCATTTGCTCATACGGTGGAAAAATTTGTCAAGATCAATGAGAGTTTGGAAGTCCAGTGTGCCATTTTCAGGCAATCAAGACTGATTGCCAAGTTTGTATTGATGTCAAGTTGTATTATTAGCAAAGAATATGACAGCAAAGTATAAATGGTATCTCTGGGCCTGAGAGAGGAAAAAGACAAACTTAACCTAGTAGACTGAGAGGAGTGAGTGAAGCAAGTGGGGACTTGATCGGGGGAGGGGGAGGGAAATGGGAAGCGGTTGTGGGGACGAGGCAGAAATCCTTAATAAATAAATAAATTAAAAAAAAAGAAAGTGGCTGAAGGTATAGACTCAAAATCTGAACTCAAATATGGTGGATTCCAGAAGCCTGAAGACACAAATAATCCAATCCTAGGAGGGCCAAGTAAGCAACTTGGTTCTGTTAGGAGAAATTATAACTGTAATATGAGTAGGGAGACCATCCTTTACCTTTTATGATTGCAGATAAATTTAATGAAGCTTAGTTTTTAAGGAAAGAAAGCTCGAAATAGCACAGCTAAGATAGGGAACATCAAGATTTATTTTCAATACTTAAGAGTTTCAAAACATAATGAAAAAAGAGTGTCGAAGTATTTGTAAAGCAGAAGAAAAATTAGAACAATATACTAAGAGTAAAATTATGAGAAAATATGAGAGAATTGAGGATGGTTATTCAATCTAGGAATGGAATCCCCACTTGTAAGGGATCAAGGGTGTTGAAAGCCTATAAAACTGTATACTAAGAACACAAACATAGTCAGCGACAGTTGAAATTCACTACTGGTTAGGCCCAACTACATTTTTCCTTTTGTATTCCTTCATGTTTACTTGCTTCTTGTTCAACACTTTCATGCTAAAGATGAATCTCAGGATACCATGAATGCCCTGTGTTATATCACAGTGTCCCAACAGACAGTGTTTTACATGTGGTTTTGTATATGATCATGAAAATCTTATTTCAGAGATTCCTGGTGACATTGACAAACTTTGATTATTATTGCAATTCATGCTTGTAAAATTATAATTATGTTTTTACATCACATTGTGGTGGTTTTCGTTTTGATTATTTTTGTTATGTGCTACCTATTATATGTCAATTGAATTATAGCCATTTTCAACTTTTGAACTATTATAGATATTCAATCAATCAGCACCTGATAGTGGATAAACATGCAAGAGGGTTGCAATATTATTGCATTATGTCCTTTTCTCACTTACTATGCCCAGGTGGTTTAATTAAAAAAAAATAAGATCAATGTTTGTTCAAATTGTTTTTACTCACTAAAGAACACATTAAGAAAGACAAAGAGCTTTTTAATGATCATTTCTAAGTGCCTCTAAAGAGCTGTTAAATTGGATTATGAGGAGTGTTTTGGTAGTGACTGAAGTGTTATAAGAAGACAATACCTGCTTTGTGAAGTAAGGTAGATAAAAAATATTCAATGTTCCATGTTACTTTTCCTACACATGCTTTAATGAACCAGTGTGTATTTCTCTATTTCTTCATGAGATTGCCCACATAGTGGGCTCTTTGTCTTTCTTAAGGTGAATAATCTTGGCTTGTCTTCAGTTTGTGGAATGTGTTCACCTTGGCAAAACTGATTTGAGAAGAAAGACAATTCATAAAAAGCTTTTCATACTAAGGTTTAAAAACATTGATATTTATAACTTTTCTCGTTTCATATTAAGTCATAAATACCAAGATTATTCACTGTTTCACTGTTGTGAAACTTGAAGCTTTCCATAGAATTGTGCTCTCTCTCTCTCTCCCCTCTCTCTCCCCCCCCTTCTCTCTGCAGTTTCAAAGGGTTTCTTTTTTTCTATTAGTTACCTGATGCTGGTTTTGACAGAAGTGATGAGCAAGGGATAGCTATTCATGAAGCTACAGCCAGTATAGATTAGTAGTTGACTGTATGCTTTGAAGGTAAAAAGCCCTGAGTTCAATTTTCAGCACCCTAATTCCACCAAAGGCACTGCCATAAAGTAAAATAATGGGAATTAAAGATAAATATAAGTAAAACTAGAGAAGAGAAGCAAAGAAAGAACAAATACACAGGGATTTCAATTTGATGATTATGAAGCTAGAGATGTGGCTCTGTAAATATACTAGCTGCTTTTTCCTAGAATCCAGGTTTGGTTCACAGCATCCACATGGTGTCTCACAGCCATCTACAGCTCTAGTTTTAGGGGAGCTAACACCTTCTGGTCTCCACAGGTATCAGGCAGAAATGTGGCATACAAACATACATGCAGGTAAAACAGTCACACACATAAATGCTAAAATAATACAATTTAAAAGGAATATAGGTATCTTCAATTAAAACTTATGCTTATGTACAAGTAGAGAATTCATTCAAATATATTTCCTGTATTGACACTAGTTCAACAGAGAGATTAAGTTGCTTATTTTCATATAATTTTTCATTTACATTATTAGTTATAAAATCAGAATAAATCAATTATAAAATGAAGCAAAATTAATGGTTTTCATTTTTGTTTTTAAATCTCCATCTCTAATTCACAAACTCTAATAAAAGATTGCTAATATAGTTCAAGAAACATTGAATATAAGGGTAGAATTGAACATCATTTAGCAAGAAGAATGAGCAGCAACTTTAAAAATATTGCTATTTAATAGAATCTCTACCTTTCAACCAAGTTATCATTCATTCATTATTATAAGTGATCTACCATTGAACTATCTAACCAGACATTTTCCTTTTTAATTACTTTTGTTCATACAATACTTTGATCGTATTCTTTCTCCTGTCCCACTCCAATATTCTTCCCACTAACTTTAAGCTCTCCCTGTCTCTCCCTCTTCCGCCCCCCCTGGAAGAAACACCAATCCAAAGGAGGGGTGGGTAAACCCAAATAAAAACAAACAGGCAGACACAAACAAAAGAAGGAAGGAAACTAATAAGAGAAAAAGTCTTACCAAAACAGAACAAAACAAAACAAAGGTGCTTACAAAAAAACACCAACAACAAAAACACGGAACATTTTGTGTTGGTCCACTACCACTAGGCATGGGGCCAGCCGTTGACTGTGGTTGACAGACAGTGATATTCTATTGAAGGAAGTTGATTTTTCCTTTGCCAGCAGATATCGGATCATGATAGCTTCTTGGTTAGGAGCTGGACTATATGATTTTTCTATTTTTGAAATGAAAATTACCAATTACATTTTAATAATCAACTTGCAGAAAAGTTCATGTTATTCTCTTAGTATTATTATGCTTCCCTTAAACATGTTAGCTACAACCGAGCAGTGGTGGTGCACACCTTTAATCCCAGACCTTGAGAAGCAGAGGCAGGCAGATCTTCATGAGTTCAAGGCCAGCCTGGTTTACAAAGTGAATTCCAGGACAGAGAAGCCATATTTTGAGAAACAAACAAACAAACAAAAGTTAAATCCATCCTTTGGGGTGCCATTCAGAAAAGCATTTGTTTTTGTTTTGTTTTTAGAAAAACTAAGTGAAGGTGACAGTTTTAGCTCACTGAGAATTATTTTGACTCACTATTTTTAAATAACAAGCCACTGGAAGAATGAAGCATAGGAGATAAGCTAGATTTCAAGCTGACAATGCAATGAAACTTTACCACATAGGAACAAAATGAGAGAGGTCCATTGAATATTTTTATTTCCTCAACTGGACTTTCAATGAACATATTGGGTCAGAACTAAAACATTTGTGTTGCCATACGTATACAGCTACACATTAATGTATACATATAGTATATAATGACTACAGAAAGTTTAAAAGAACACATTTACTAAACATTTTTCTAGACTTTTTTTTTGAAAACTCAACACTGCTCAATTTATTTTTCTATGAAGCCAAAAACTAATAGTGAGTAATTAGGTTATCATCATAATCATTATTGAAGCAGGATGCTAGCTAGCTATAGGAGCTGTGTAAAATATATTGACTGCCTTCCTCCAGAGTAATTGCTGGACCAAGCCTCTTTGTGCCCATAATCAATTTTAGCAATAAATGTTCTCTAGCTTGAAGCACTTTGTCCCACAAAAACTCAAGAGCTCTTTGAAAAAAATGATATTTCATAAAGATTTTAATCATTGATGTCTTTGTCTTGTATATGGACAAGTATTGATTCATTGTCAGTTTTTAATCACCTCAAATCTCAGCTAACACAAACACTATTATTTCAAGTATACAGGTATGACACAGCAATTTTCTTTTCTTTGATAAAATTCCTCATGTGTTCCTAGGTTGCTCTGGGTCGACAAAGTAGATTTGCTGGTTGTAACTATGCTTTTTTTCTGGATGCCTAGTTGCCTCCTAGTGTGTAACACTCTCCTATGAGATAGCTAGGGCAACTTGTCTCTCTTTCACACCTCTCATCTTCTCCAAACCTGGCTCAGGTGTGTTTCGACAGAAAAAAAAATTCACACAGAGTACAGAAAAACTGGTCTAACCCTTTTGAGGCCAACATTTGGAAGTAGGATGCAAACCTCTCTGATGCATTTTACTTGTCAAAGCAAGTCAGGGGCTGACACAGATTCAAGAGGCAGGAAATGAGGAAGAGAAGAGCAGCGAGACCACATTGAAAAGGGCATGGGCTCATTAAAGGATGAAATATTTGGACCAATTTTGTTGTTAATAAACCATTTAGAGCAGATGTTCTTGCACAATGTAGTTCCCTTGCCAAGTAATATTTTCATATAAGAATAGCCTCTAAACAATGCCAATATCAGTCTTTCTGAAATAGTATAGTTAGTTAAAACATAATTAGTTAAAACATGTCTAATTTTATTAAAATTAAAATATGGCTTAAGTGTATCAAAATTAGAAGCCATCTTTAAAAGTCTAAAGACAATAGATGTGTGTCCATATTTCTTTGAGTGCCATAACAAATATTCTCTGATGTAGTCTCTTATACATCTGTAATGTGATCATTTTCTGCCCCTCAATAGAACCTATGCTTAAAGAACTGGCTTACTGCGATTAGGGTAATCATAAAATGAAATTTGATCCTAGCATCTGAAGGTCATTGTGCTTGTACTCTCTTCCACCTTCCACATTTTCCTGTTAATAATTTATTCAACTTTTAAGAATCAGTAGAGAAACTCCTACTTTCTGTTATTCTCCCAGAATGGAAAAAAAATCTCTCTTATTTGTACCAGCAGCACATTTATGACACCAGTCTCAAGAGGATTATAATTATAATTGCTTTAAAGTACACCTCTTTCCGAGAAGGTGACAAAATCTGTGAAAACAATAGCAATAGGTAAAGGGGAAAAAACACCTTTCATCTCTCTATTCTTCCTGATGTGTGGGACAGAATGAAGCATGTGACTCATGCTGATTAAATGTTGTGTAACTTAAATACTTCTCTCCTTTGACATGTGATGAAAACAAGTGAAGTGTTATATAATTTAACAACATTTTCTGCACAATTGAGAAAAACCAGAAGAGCAGTTTAAATAAGTGCTATTTACTTTCAAGTACCATTTTCTTCAAAATAAATCCAATAAATGGAGGATTTTTAAAATGCAACTGGCATGTTTATATGTTTATGAAATGCCTAAAGTAAATGCACAAACCCAAAACTTATTATTTTATTTGCTGCTAATTTAATCCTCATCACCTTTTAGGACTTTAATTTTATTTTTCACTTTAGTTGATGATAACAAGAGAATAGTTCTCCAAACCTTTAGACAATATTGCCTTAGTTGAGTTACTGCTCAGGAGCAGTCTTCGCCATATTTGTTAAGAATGCCAGTCATATGGATATCCCAAGGAGTTAACAGAATCTCTGATGTTAATCAATATAACAATTTACAGGTTTCGTTCTTTTTTCAAATGTTTAGTCTTTGTGAGGATGTATTTATGGGTGTCTGCTTGGAAAGTGACTAGATGAGCACGTGTGGTCGTGTATATGTGGAGGTCAGAGAACAACTTTGGGTGCCAGTCTATATCATTACTTGACACAGGGTACTTACTGTGCTCAACACTGTGAATATTCGCCTAGGTTGAACCATCTTCACAGCCCTAAACCTGAGAAAAAGATCATAATGTATATGAAAGAAGTACCACTTTGCCCACTAGCTTGCCACAGATTCAGCCCAGCATAAAGAATAACTACTTTTGTCAAATAGCATGTGACATTAAGTAACTAAAGGGAAAGAACAGAAAGAACTGATTACATGAAAACGTTGCTATCTTGAGAGAGTGGGGAGATGACTATGTGGTTAAGAGCACCTCTTGCTCTTGCGGAGGACCTGGTCTAGGTTTGGTTCTCAGGGTCTCTTCGCACTGCTCCGGCTTCTGCAGGCATGTGACATGTGCATAGAAGAAGAAGAACACTCATACCCTATGAACAAAATAGCAAAGTGAACAACAAAAACAAGTTTTAAAACTCGCATTTTGGAGATTATGTAGGTGCCCAAATTATAATTACCTATCAGTAATTCTGAATGATATTATAAACAAATCACCATAACTTAAACAACATTTAGATAGCAAGAATGGTTAAGAGATTGGTAGGTAAAGTGTCTACATTTAGAGTTTATGTAATGCTTAATTGTGGTGACTTTAGAAAAATTATTTGTATTCTCTATGCCACAAATTTATTATGTGTAAATTATAGGTGGGTTTCCTTGGTTATTGTAGAACTTAATTAAAGCAAAATATGTAAGGTACACTGATGTTTGGCTCAAAAATTAATGAATAAATCTATGTGAAAATGATTCATATGGAAAAAGCCAGTCTTCAACCATGTACTACTACTACAATATTGGAAACATCTTCTGGTTCAACTTGTTAGAAGGAAATAGAAATACAAGAGGCATAGAAGCGTTTACTTACATATTCTATACTTTGTAACCTTATGAATCACTTCCTTGATTTAGTGTCTACAAAGTGGCCTTCAGTATAGTCTAATAAAATATTATGAATTGACCAAGGTTCACTTCCTCAGTTAGCAGCAGAATAGCATGATTAGGGGAAAAACAATGTTTTGTCACACACGTTGAACACATACAATTGCCCAGGACTGTAACTAGGAAAATATATATAAATTAAAGATTAAATATAAATTTATTATTTATTGAATACATGAATGTTAAGTCATTGCTTTTACATGTGTGAATAAAGTTATACCACCGTAGATTTTATTTCATTCTAAGTACTGATAGATAATATTTCCTCAGTAATCTTATTTATTATGTCATATTTGTATATGACATGTATATATGTATATGTGTTTACATACTTCAAAACAAAATGCTTCATTTTGACAACTTCATGCTATATTTTTATGTAAAACGCTTGTTGGAATAGATCATAACTCATTTATTTGCCTATCACTATGTGTCCAAATATAAATAATTTACTATGTGATTTAGTATAAAAATTAAAGGTATCTTTCAGTATTTCAATGTATATGGAACATATAATTCTTATAAAAAAGAGTTATTAAATTCAAATATTGTAAGTCTTCTATGTTACATTTTTTAATTTCATTATGGCTATATAAAATAATATATAATACAAAATTACCAAAGTTTTGCAAATTTTAGTTTTTGAAAACATGGAGAAATGAACTAGGATTATCCATGGTAATTTACAAATGGTAAATCAGAAGTCTAAGTAAAAAATTCATTTTTTTAAACAAAGTTTGTAAGACATAGACTTTATCAGACAATGAAATATGCTGACTTTGTTAATCATGTTTTTCCTTTATTGTTTGAAACAAACCATTTATAGACAATGACTGGATTGCCTTTGATTGTTGTGTTGCTACTGCTCAAGGTTGTAATGTGAAATCTGCCTGAGTCATTTTTTATGAACTTAATACTATAGCATACACATTGGTTGCTAGTGATTATGTTTTATAAAGATACACTGCTGAATAGAATGACATTTTGCAACTGGGGTGAATGTGAAAGTATTATATTATATAACTTAGCTGTTGAGTACTTCTTAGCTCCAAGGAATAACTTGGCTTTTTCTTCATTATCTTTGCAGCCAGATTTCAGTGCTATTTCTGGTACATAAGAGTCTCTAAAAGTATTTGATGCTAAGTGATAATGAATAAATACATGTTAATTTTCATCTGTTAAATCCTAAGAACATTCCAGAACTTCGATACTCCTGTTAAAGAAGAAAATGTATTCCAGTGATACATTTTGGTTTTTGCGATGACATTCCTAGAGATATAATTGGTAAATTAAGCCTAAATAAGAACATTTGGGCTTTCAATTCCTGCCTGACATGGATGTCTGCGACAATTTTTTTGCAATGTGTGAAGTGTCAAAATAGTGATGGTTCATCCACTTTCTCATTTTTCTCTCCCGAGTAACTAGCTTGACTATACAGGCAGATTCCCTAGCCCAAGAATTTCCAGGTGCATTTATTTGGCTAATGGCAGCTCTTAAAAGAAACATGAAAGAAAGCATCTAGAATGATAAGGACACTTGAGTGATGGGAGATCCTCTCAGGCAGCCTTCTTACTTGTTTAATTGTCTACAGGCCAAAAATTGCTCTCTTCTCTGAGTCTAGGAGTAAACATAGTTCTCTATTCTAGTGGTTTCATAAGACTCTATCTTCATCTTTGCAAACATTCTTTTGATAAGCTTTTACAATATTACTCATTCTTGCAATGGCTGATTGATCCTCAAAACAAAGTTGGAACCTTACTGCCTGGTAAGAACATTTAACATGAAGGATGACACAAGAAATATAATTTGAGTTTATCAAACACTTTCTCAATCTGGGACTATATTAAACACATTACATTTATTAGTTATTTAATCTTTATGATATCAAGCTAGATAGTGCTATTGATCACTCTGAATCTAAGCTCACAAGAGGGAATTGTCAAGAAGTATGAGCATTATCATTCAAAATACAGAATAAATTCATGATAGTTAGCATCTTTTAAGCATATCTTATTTTTTTAAAATTCCATTCTACATAAAATTTTCACATCATTACCACACAATCTGGGTAATACAATATTTTGTTTTTAAAAACTGAAATAATTAGGCATGGATTAGAAGGGACACTTGCCCACATTTCATAAGAATATAGAAGATTTGGATTTCAATAAAAGCATTGTGAATGTAGAGTAAATTTTATTCATAAAATTACAACTTTTGTGCTTTGTAAAACACATTTTATCAGAGTGAAATTTTCTTTCCAAATACTCTCTCTATAATCCATAACCCTTTCAATCATTACATTCCTAAAATTAAAGCTGAAGCATGTTTAATTTGTCTTTATTGAGAGGCTTGTAAAGCATTATTAACATGTATTGTTCACAATTTGTACAGTGCTCATTCTTAAACACGCTAGTCCACAGAAGTATCATGAGGTTGTTACTGTTTCCAAGTATGATTGCTGTTCATTGAGCTATATAGCTTAAGATATATATATATATATATATATATATATATATATATATATATTCCTGTATGTATATTATGCTGCAATACAATTGTTGTTAAATTTTTTAAAACCATACTTAAGGAATTATATCACCTATGAAGAGTTCCTCTTTAAACTATAGTGGGCTGTTTCATTTTGTGCTGAGCAGTCAGTCCAGCAGCATTGCCTCCCCGGAGATCTTGAATCCTCACTTTTGCAGTCCTTTTGCTGTTTCCAGTGTCCAGACATTTGTAATCACTGAGCAGTCTCTTGACTTTTTGAGCAACAGATATATCCAAGGCTTGACCTTTTTGTAACCAGAAGGTCATGCTAAATTATCCGTGTGCTCTTTACCTCTTACTGGAACACTATATTGATCCTTCTGTATTTTCAGGTTAAAAGACTAATGTAACTCCGAATAGTTAGAGGCCCCTTAAACAGCTTCACAAATGCATTTCTGAGCTTTTCACAGTTGGGTTTTTTTTTTTATTTTAATTGTTCTCCTCTTTGTTTATACCACCTATTAATATTTTTAACATTGTAGGGGCTCCCATGTTTCTTAGTTCTTTACTTACAGTACTATAGAAGGGTTGCTATTTTATGATCACTTCATCTTGCTACTTGGGTTAGCAAAGAAGTCAATAACCTCATGGGTGAATCTGCTGAGTAATGTCAAAAGTTCACTGAGTTCATTTAATAAAGGAAGCATTAGTCATGAAAGGAACTGAAGACAGAGAGCCACAGAGTCATGTGGAACAAAAAGGATGTGATACTTTCTTTTACAAAATCATTTTCTGCACTTGAAAGGAAAGCCATTAACGATGGGATTTTAGGAAAATAGGATGCTTTTCATTACCCTAAATGTCACCTGTGAACAAAAAAAAAGATGTTACAGATATCAAAGAAGAAATGGGACAGAAACAAACTGAGATTTAATTAAAATAGCCAAAGAAGCAACAGAGTAAGGGCGTGAATCTTCTATGAGCTTTCCAATCCACCATTTATTTCCTCATTCTCAGTGATTTATGTGCACAATTACAGTTCTCCTTCCTTACTATTCTTCTAGGGGCTACACTTATACTCTTATACTATTAACCTACTATTATAGGGGTTGTACTCATATACACTGCAAATGAGCTCAACATTTTCTATGTGATTCAATAGCATGCTAAAATTTCACATGTACCTAGTACTTAGCGCTAGATAAATACAGAAGCGCTAATAAAATAAAGGTTAAAATCAACCCATATTTATTAAATAAGAATGAGTTGCCCATCAAAATGCAATACCTACAGAATACAACATTTTTTCATTTAAACTTCACAAGTGTGCTCTGAGCTGTTATTATATCAATTTCCATTTTACAAATAAGTTCAAAGGTTTACTTGCTTTACTAGGATACCATAGCTAGTGAACAGGGCACCTGAGTACCAAAGTTAGCTTCTGCTGCCTTTGTAACCTGTGATCCTTTGCAGTATATTATCTATAATTCTGTCTAACAAGAAGTTGAGAGTAGTTAAAACCAAGTGCAGGATGCAGGAGTAATGAGATTTTTTTTTCTCTCTGTGGGGTAGTCATATTACATGTAGACTAAGCATCTGAAGCTCCGTGACATTTCGTTGAGAACTGCTTTCGTAGATGGGAATTTTACTCAAAAGTGCTTTGATATTTGCTTTTACATTAAAGCAAACATACATTAAAGGAAGCAGGGCAAACCCTGCTTCAGCATGTGCTCTTAAAGAACTGTTAAACCTTAAGATATTGAATTGATACTGCCATATCCAGGATGAATTCATTCAATCTCATTTGCTGGAATCATGTTTCTTCTGGATGAAAATATGGCCAGTGGAACAAATAAGACTTGGATTTCTGTTATGAGACTTCAGTGAATCATTGGTTATATATGTGCTTTGAAAACTGATAAAATAATAGTATCAGTCTCTTTTCTACTAACATGCTGATTCCTTGCACTAAGATCATCAACTAGTTATACTTGGGAACCTTTGAAGAGAGTAGTATCATCATTACTCCTCTTCCATTTTGGTCAAATTTGCCATTAAAGGGAAAATTACCGAGTCTGCGTCACATTTAGACTGTAGGTAAGATTCTCTAAGCTTGTTGGTCTTTACTTCTTTTCCCTAATCAAAGCATATGTTTGGTGCTATATGATATTTATATTAGGTGCTCTGAGACACATTTCATATTTCCCACCTTCTATTCTTTATGAATAAATGTCAGTTTCTCATCATTGTTCTTCTTGGTTTGTCAGAGTTTGTCTGGCAACCAATATAGACGCCTGGTATGGCCTAAGAACAACAATCTTTGCCAGAAAAAAAATACATGTGCTTATATTAAAAACTGCTATATCCGGAAGATGCTTCTTTTCACAATTTTAGAAGACACTCTTTTCTCAGTTGCTTTGATAAAACTTGCTGCTGAAATAAACAGCATTTCAAGTTGTACTTTAATTTACTTGGAAAACAAAATCTCAGTATTATGTTTACATTCTTGATATTTATGGTATTATTAGGAAATATACAGTCATCTGCTTAAAGAGTCATAAAATATCACAGTTTTAAGATTTGCTTATACATAATAGTATACATAATAATCATTTTAAAAATCTTTCAGCATGTTAATGTTTTGTACTCTTTTCATTCTTACACTGTAGTTTCAAAAAGAACTACTGGGGCATAATTTCAAAAAAATAGTTTGTAAAAAATTGTCCTTAGTTGATATGATATCACAAAACCTGAGCATACAAGAATGAGTAACTTGCCTGCAGAAGCCAGGATTTTCTTCATAGAACGCACCTATCTAGGCAGCTACAGGGCCAATCATTGACATTGCTATCTGATTGTGGGACAATCCAACTTTTATGTCTTTAATCATAGATAAATCAATATTTTTTCTTGAATACAGGGATTTTCTTGATAAGTAAGTTACAAAGTTTATTTGCAATCTAAGTGGCTTGTGAGTAGTGGCAAATCACTAATGTTAGGCCTGTTATTTGACACGCAGGAGAAAACAATTCATGATTCGAGTCCACAGACTGGTATTTCCACAGTTATGTTTTCCTGGATCCACTTATTTAATATTTGTGGTATTATCATTCTTGAATATGTTTTCCCAGTTGGAAGGAACTACTGTCATCTGAGCATTATGTGTCTGATTTACCAATATAAGCTCCATGCAGCATCTTGCATAGGTTTGTTGATGTTCCATTAATTTCAGTGCTAGATAAGCTAAGTCTTTGTTGATAATCTGGGTGATAAGAGAGCTGGAAATAATCTCACCAAGAGGAATTGTGGATATTTTTAAATGAAAACTAGAAAATATTTGGAGTGTCTGTCAGAAGAAACAGTATCTGTACAAGATAACAGAGTAGAAAGATGAGGTTGAAAGAATAGCATGGTAAGATGGAAGGAGCAGAGAGAGGCTTCAAAAGTTACCTAGAACCAATGCAAAACATTGGATTTATGATTTCTAGTTTTGTAACAAAGGGCTGCACAGCCAAGTTCTTTGTCTCAACTGCTCCCATAAGATGAGTGCATTACTGTTAAGATGACGGAAACGATGCAACAGTGATAAGATCCATTTGCACAATTCAGTGTCTCCCATCCCTAGTTTCTCTAAGAATTTTAGGACTTCTTAGTGATTATAGTAATTTTTATGTTCTTTAATGGAATTTCTAAGTAGATATCCTAGAAAAATAAGTGGAAAACCTTATTAGAGTTATTTTCACCCTGTTTAATTCAATTTTTCTACCTACAGCCTCACCACACTGAACACCATGGATCTTATCTGATCCCAGAAGTTAAGCATGGTTAGGCCTGGATAGTACATGGATGGGAGACCAACTAGGATTACTAGGTATTTGGGTGTAAGACCACCTAAAATTACCAGGTCTGATAGGCTTCAAACTAACTACTGGCTAACTAACTAAAATAAATCAGATATTCTCAAAACTTGATTTGTTTTAAGATGAGAACAAGACTTTCTGAATTATTGTATGTAAGGTGTGACAAAAGGATGTTGAATAATATGACACGATAATTAAATTAATTACGCTCTAAATTTCAACTTGCTGTCATTAAGAGTTTACGTACATTTGTCCTAATGTTATAATTTCTTTGATCCTCATGATCAGCTTGAACTTTCTTTTTCATCCATTACTCCTGGCCACTTATTAATTTGATACATCAAATGCCCTTAAATATAGTTTTAAATTTCCAAAGCCTTTGTCATAGATATGAATCATAAAAAAATTGTAATTTCTTCAAGTGGGTGTGTTTTTTTTTTTATTTCAGTTTGGAAAGCAGCGCATAGACAACCTCTTCAGTGACCTGCAGGATGGGAAATGCCTCCTAGACCTCCTGGAAGGCCTGACAGGACAAAAACTGGTAGGAACCTTCTTTCCTTCTTTCTTTCTTTCCTTCTTTCCTTCTTTCTTTCCTTCCTTCCTTCCTTCCTTCCTTCCTCCCTCCCTCCCTCTCTCCCTTCATTCTCTTTCTCCCTCACTCTCTTCCCTCGCTCCTTCTTGCTCTCTCTTTTCTTTCTCATGTGTATGTATGTGGGAGTGGATGCATGTTTTCATGTGGACATACAGACATGTGTGTGCATGTGTGTGTGTGAAGGCGAAAGGTTGACTTAAAATATCTGGCTCAGTCTCTCTCTGAGGCAAAGTCTCTCCCTTGAACCTAGACTTCATCAGTTCAGCTGGTCTATTTAGTCAGCTTTCTTCTGTGGTCCCTGTCTCTGTCTCCTGAGCCCTCGGATCACAGACAGGTTACCATACCTATTTGGCAACTATGTGTGTGCTAAGGATCCATACTCTGGCCCTCAAACTTGTACAGTGAAAAATTTCCCCAGTCCAGGAAATTTATTGTGAAATTTACAGTAACCTCAATGAAGTGTCAGACCTCAAAGAATTACTTTTATTTCAGTTATCTAATAAAATTCACCAATGTATTAGATAAACAAGACAGTCTTATTACTGAACTAAATCATATTATAAATTTCTTTTTTGGCATTGTCTATCTTATACAGAATAATATAGTAAAAAATTCAGCAATACATTCTGTTAATAAGCAATATTTGCCTTTACTTTTTAAAAATGCTTCTTAAGGACTAATTGTATAAAATTTTATGCATAATGACTTTAAACTTATCTTTGTGCTGTTTTATATTTTGCACATATTTTAAATGTACCTGTATTTATAAATAAAATTATTTTTAGTACAGCATAATAAAATGTTAGTATTTAGTCTGATATCCAAAAGCAAATGAGATGAAAATGTAATTTCCTTTTGAGAAATTTAACTTGTATAACTTTAGAACATCCCTATGAAGGACATAACATGGTAATACAATGTTATAGGTCACTAAAGTCATGGAAGAGTCTGAGTTCAGTTGATGAAAGTCTCATAATGGAGAAAATCTCTTAAATCATAATCTCTTGACTTAGAAATCTTTTTAGATGTCTATTATTCTTGTAAGCAGGGCTTAGGACGCCATTCTACCTACAGTCATCCACTCTGCGTGTCTAATGAGCCCTATTCAGTTACTGCTTTAATCTTATCTCTTTTCCCTTTACTATAGCTCTCCAGCATGCGCATTTAAGCATGTGCCTGCACATGAGCACGACCCCACACACAAGCCAAGGCTTTGTATGTACTATAGAAACTCTAGCTGTCTATCAAAGTTAGATCTGGCCAAAATCCTATCTCTGAGTTGCCTCCTGCAATTTTCCCACACCAAGCCAAGTTGGTCCCTGTTCGCTCAGTCATTGCCCAGAATTTTGCTTTGTTGTCTTGTTTACCTATTTTGCTTTGTGTGCGTCTTTGTGTTCTGACAGTCCTTGAAAAACATTGGCTTCTGCTTGCTATTGAAGGCTTTTTAGAACAAACTTCTAAAATTAATTTCTCCCTCTTAAATTCCATAGAATTCATTTTTTTCTTTTAATTACTTAAAATAATATTTTGGTACGTATATGGAAGCATGGCTATGAAAATGATTTTCAAATATTGTAGCTATGCTGAAAAGCCATACTTTGTGCATTCATTTTTAATTAACTTCAATAATTATATAGGATTATAATGTTACTCTATTAACTCAAAGTGATACATTTTTCTGGTTTACTAACCCATTTGTCTTATTTTTGAGATTATAGTATAATTACATTTCACCCTTTTCTCCTTCTGATTCACTCATATACTCCTCTCTACTCTCTTTCAAGTGCATCACCTCCTATTTTCATTAGTTGTTTTTGCATGTATATACATAAATACATGTATGTTCCTTAAAATAATCTGGTCTGTATAATATTATTTATATGCATGTTATTTATATGCATATTTGATATATTTTTATGAAATTTAACTTGGGTTGATGACTTCCTAAAATAAAATATTCAAATTCTTTACATTTAAACTTTTGTCAAATAGCCAGTTGGAAGGGGCAGTGTAGGCTTAGTCTTAATTTCACTTTATGCATATATGATGTTTAAATGTATATGCAGAACATGTGCATTTTTATAATGGTGATAAAGAAATTAGTGCCTGTGAGCATCCAGCTACTCTTGGTAATTATGTGTCAGTTCTGTTCATAAATAAAAAAATAAATAAATCTCACTGTCTTTCATAAACTGTTCTCATTCTCTGCACACTAATGATGACATTTTGCTGCTTTTCTGTAGAAAACATGTTTCTGTACCTTTGTTTTCTTGATGTTTGTGGTGGTAAATAGAAAAATACTAAAATGTAGGCTGTTATCACTTGGACATTCATGGGGTAAAATTTTCTAAGATATGAAAAGTGGAGATTTCTGTTAATGAGGCTATGCTTGGAGATGGAGGAAGTGAGGGAACAAGACATTTATGTCTTTTACAAAGGATACTAGTCAAGTCATCTTGACGAATAGAAGACTTAGGATAAATGTTGGAAGCTTATCCAGCCAGTTTAAAGAATAAGGTTCTCTAGGGTATGGAAGTCTTAAGAAGGTTGGGAAGACTCTTGGAAAGTACACGGTAAAATTAAAAGTACAAAAGTACATTATTTATTCTATACATACACAAAGTAAAGAAAAGGTAAGAAAAGAAATAAGAAAATTCTGACTGCATAGTCCCAGCCCAAATGTTAAAGCCTTGCTCCACTGATAATTTCTGTAAATACATATTAATTCTTTTAAGATTAGAATAATTACATATACAAGTTGTATGGAACCATTGGCATTGCAAGTTGCTTAATAATAATGTGAAGTACCTTGCATGTACTACCAACTCCATACAGCAAAAATCTGAAAATACTATATCAAAACTCCCCATCTAACGTCTTTACACACATTCCTATTTAAAGTTGTAGAACAGCTATTTTTATTAGCTCTGTTTTAACAGGTGAGACAACCGGAGAATGGGAAGAAGTTTCTCATGCTCACATAGTCCAAAAGTGCAAGAGCAAAACGTTGAAACCAGGTTTTGGAGGTCATGACTTTTACTAAACAATAGCCTCCCTAAACTTAAAATGAGAGCTATATAAATCACTGGTTTCAGCAGCTGATTTGTTCTGACATTGTTTTTGAAGATATCAAGGAAAAGTTGTTAGTAGGAAATGACTTTCTGATATATTCCTGGAGATAGCTAATGAAAACTTGCTTTAAGGGAAATCCATCAAAAATAATAATTGTTATTAAATACAAGTATCATAACAATCGAATTTCTAAAACTTATCAGTTAGAAAAAATAAGGTGTTGTGTATTTTCATTAATTATGCAGATGCTATTATAAAATTAACAGATGGGATATAACTTTTGGGATAAACTAATTATAAACTAAGAAGCCTGGTTATTGAAATTTTGAATTCTAGTGACTAGGACAACTAGGTAGTAGTCAAAGAAATACTGTTCTTATTTAACATTACATATTTTGGTGATAATTTATTATTTGTGAATTTTATGCATTGTATTTTGAAAATATGCACCCTCTCCTTCCAACTCTGGCCATTAGCACCCTATCCATCCTCCTACACATTCCCAACTGACATTGAAAATCATTCTTTTTTTACATTTTTTTGGAGGGATGGGGTTTGAGACAGGATTTCTCTGTAGTCTTGAAGCCTGTCCTGGAACTAGCCCTTGTAGACTAGGCTGGCCTCGAACTCACAGGAATCCACCTGTCTCTGTCTCCCAAGTGCTGGGATTAAAGGCGTGCCCCACCTCTTCCTGTTTTGTTTTTGTTTCTTTTAAAACATTTCTTATTTTGCCATTGAGCCCAATTTCTGTTGCCAAGCTCGTATTGGTAGTGGGATCTGCCCTAGTGTGCAGCTAGTCTACCAAGAATCACATCATTAATGGAAACTGACTTTTCTTCTCCCTGTTTTTATCAGATAGCAATAACTCTGCAGATGGTTTTGGGATTTTATACCCACCAACTTCCTACTCTATATTGAGATCTTGTCTTGAACAGATCTTCTTGTCCCAATCACACATGTTTGTTTCAATGTGCATCCAACATGCTATGTAGGGAAAACATTTTTTTTTTGTCATCAAAAACCTCTGGCTCTTATGACTAAGAATATCCCTAGGACTTGGAGTAAGGGATATAATAAGTATGTCCCATTCAGTGCTAAACATTTCAGAGACTCTCGTTTTCTGAATGCTCACTGAACATTTTGTGTGGAATAATTTGTATTTGACAATTCTGTACCTTATTATGATTTATCTGACAATGTATTTTTGATCAGACTCACCTCCATTTTCATCTCCTATGTCCCTCCCTCTATTATTCAACCTGTTATTCTTTTCTATTACCCCCCTTTCTTTTATGACTGAGTTAAATAAGGGTCGCTTGTTTGAGCTTGTATAAGTGGGCTAGTTAGTGAGTAGAGTGTGGGCAGTCCAAGAAACTCACATCTCCTTCAAACTTTTCTAAAACTTACTTTTCTATCTCACTGCTTACTTTCCTTATAGATTTTGTTAATGTTTTCCATCCTTGATGCTATTATAACAATATACACTGAGCTAAAAAAAAGTGAAGGCACAATCATTCCAAATTGTACTGTGTAAAGGGAAAATATGTGCTTTCTTTCCCAGGAGGTGGATTCTTTATGCTAAAGATGTGCTATGCCAAGGACAAATCCCAAAGCCTGAAGACTATATATATATATATATATATATATATATATATATATATATATATATTTCACAGTATGTGTTCATTTAAATGTAAAATATTCAAGCTTAAAAGTGAAATTTATATTGGTCTTTTCAGGTAGATTTTTTTTTCTCTCTTTGTTCTCTAGTAAACACCATTTCTCTCTCTCTCTTTTTTTTTAGCCAAAAGAAAAAGGATCTACAAGAGTTCATGCTCTGAACAATGTCAACAAGGCACTGCAGGTCTTACAGAAAAATAATGTAAGTGGTGACCTGAACAGGGTCTGAACACCAGGAAACAGCATGTTTAATGTTTGAGAAAGGGCTTTGGCCCAAATGTAGATAAGGCTTCTTAAGCTCTCTTGTAAATCGCAGAGGCTCTTATTCAGAGCCCCTGTGCTAGTTCCTTTGTATGTGCTTGCAGCTAATGTAATTCTGGAAGCCAATGAACACAATCATAGAGGACAGAGAAAGGTGAAACCTGTGCCTGCTATGACTTTCATGTTGTTTCTATATGTTACTTGATGTAGCTGTTTTAATAGACTGACTGAATCCTTCATGTAGCAGTATTCTGTAAAACAAAGAGACATGGATTCCTGAATGGTATGCCATGTTTTCAGTTCTACTGCTAACATACTTAGTGCGATTCAAGCTAATATTTGTGACACTAAACACACATTGAAAATAAAAGTTTAACAAAGAAACAACTACTGTGAAGGGGAAGAATTGTTTGGTTTAGTATACTTGGATGAAAATATATATGATGTACTAGAAAAAAATAAACAATCATAACTAAATGAGTGATCAGGAGAGAGGAGATCTAGTCTCCTCTGAGAAAGACTGAACTAAAGTTTACATCATGACCTTGCAGGGAGATAGTTTTCCTTTCATATTAACTTCTACAAACTTTCTTATAGACCAATAGGTCTATAAGGCACTTTTGGTATATTTCTGACTATATCCAACACTCTTTAAAGTGTAATTTCAAAAATATTTACCATATATTCTTAAAATAACTGCAATACATAATAGATTTTTAATATTGTACATTCTTGCATGTATTTCTCAACTCGTCTAGTCATAGTAGGCTAACATAAAGGATATAAAATTGGAAACTGTAAAGTAACAGGTTGAATTTATGAATGTACGGTCATTGTCACGTTTAACATATGAAAGTTATCTTATTGAAACTTTACAAACATGATTGCTTTCCAGCTTCAAATTTTCGGTTTTTCTGATATTAGACTAAAATGACCTAATGGAAATAACAATTTTTCTAGCATATTAGGTAAAAAGAGAAGTTCTTTCAAAAGTAAATACTGGAATGAATATAGATAAAATCTATTGAAAGAGTATCTAAAAAAACTGCTGTTTTGCTGAAGAGAATTCAAACAAATAACAAAAACACAGTATTATAGAAATCTTCTAAGTCTATAAATAAATCTTAATCATAATAGATTTTATTTAAAGTAATAGAATAATCATTTTAATAGTAACATATTTAATGTTAAACGAAGTATAAGAATAATATAAATACTTTGAATATTTAGAATAGTTATTTCATTTCTCCTCATGCTCCAAAGCATAGTAGACAGATATACAAAATAGCATTCACTTTCTATAAATTCTCCTTATAAAGTTGAGTATAAAAACACAACAGTTTAATAATTTTGTTTAATTATTCCGAGCTCAAATCTGTGCTGTCCTCCAGGCATTAAGAAAGTTCTATCTTTGCCATTATCAGTAATGTTATTCTTTAATGCTCTAGAATGTCCAGAGACCAATAGATATATCTGGTGCTATTTATAGTTAGAAAAACAATTAAGAAAACCTTTAATCTATAGTCTGTTGTGAGAACCACTAGCATAATGATCATAAAAGTCTAAGTTATCTTGTGAAGCCAAATGCAGTAATTACTGTCCTGAAACAGAAGACACATTCTGTACTGACTGGATATTTTTGTGTGTGTCAACTTGAAACAAGCTAGAATCACAGAGAGGAAGGAGTCTCAGCTGAGGAAATGCCTCCTTCTGTAAAATCCAGCTGTAAGGCATTTTCTCATTTAATGATCAATGAATGGGGGAGCACCCAGCATACTGTGGGTGGGGCTATTTCTGAGCTGGTGATTCTGGGTCATATAAGAAGGCAGGCTGAACAAGCCATGGGAAGCAAGCCAGTAAGCAGCTTCCCATGATGTCCTCTGCATTAGCTCATGCCTACCAGGATCCTGCTCTGTTTGAGTTCCTGTCCTGACTTCTTTCATTGATGAACAGCAATGCTGAAGTGTAAGCCTAGTAAACTCTTTCCTCCCCAACTTGTTTTTGGTTATGGTGTTTCATTACAGCAATAGAAACTCAAAGTAGAACACATCCAAACCCAAAGTTCAAAAGACTATAACTGAGGATTAGTTCCATAAACGGGCACCATTGAAGGACTTAACCATGGATAGTGATGCATTAAGTGGCTAGTTGAATAAAAACACTTACTTTCTCTGAACTATAAAAGAAAATTGCTAACTTGATGAAAGGTGTAGCTTTAGTAGAGTACCATGAGATAGATGTGCAACACAATATGAATATATATATATATATATATATATATATATATATATATATATATATATATCTCAAACAATGACCTGGTGACTTGAATCTTCTCTAACCACCTCATTAATATCCTTCCAGTGTTGTTGATTGGATAATTGCCAACATGAATATGTGTTGTGTTTGTGGGGAGGAGGCTATATAAAATCACAGGCAGTGGACTTATCTCATAGAAAGAAAATAACAGGTTAGGTGGGTTTGGGTGTAAACAGGGCAGCATACAGTGTATGAAACATCCTAGTTGTTCTTACTCTGTTGTTCTGGGTGAGTCTTGAAACCGATACTAAAAATCCTTATGTTGTCCATTGTCTCGCATTGCTGAGCAAATAAGGAAGTCATTCTCTTTTGAGACCATGCTACTTCCATGTGCTGACAGGAAGCAGAGATGGTTTATCTTTACAATATCAACCAGGTAACAACATACACATCCCCCTGGGGCAGAAAAAGGTTAGAGAGTCATGGTCATTTCTAATGCTTCAAGCTAAACCAGTTCTTGTTTCCTCTTTTTCTATAACTTCGTTTAAAAAAAATTATTTACTGACCATTTCATAGGTGAATAATATATTTACATCATTCCTCCCTTTTTTTCCATCCTTCAATTCCTTCTGCGTCCCCCACTTCCTCTCAAATCCACGTCCTTCTATTTTTTTGAAATATTATTATTACAAATGCACAGATACACACACAAATACACACACACACACACACACACAGAGAGAGAGAGAGAGAGAGAGAGAGAGAGAGAGAGAGAGAGAGAGAGGATGTGGGGGGATTGGATAACTTACCAGGTAGTTTGTCCCCGAAGAAGACTAATTTTTCCTCTCTCAGTAGCTGTATTAGTTAAAGTTTCTATTGTTGTGAAGAGACATCATGACCATGACAACTCTTATAAAGGAAAACATTTATTTGAGATGCACGTTACAGTTTCAGAGGTTTAGTCCATTACCATCATAGAAGGGAGCATCATGTCTGGGAGTATGGTGGAATGCAGGCAGACCAGATGTGGTGCTGGGGATTTCTACATCATGATCTAAAAGGCAACAGGATGTGAACTGTCTCCTTGGGTGTGGCTTGACCATGTATGAGACCCCAAAGCCTGCGTTCTGAATGACACACTTCCCCCACCAAGGCTACATCCTCTCTACAAAAGCACACCTTTTAATAGTGCCCCTCTCTATGGGAGACATTTTCTTTCAAAACAACACTGCAGCCAGTATATTGCCTGTAGCTTTTGATCCTGCATTGACATTGGCATGTCAACTGATGGCGTCATTTTCAGGTCTTATTTACAAAGCATAACCTGGCCTTACCACAGATACTAGTACTGAAGGAGGTGTGGCCAGAGTGAAAGAGATCTGAAGATGAGAATAGAGACACAGGTGTTCTGAAGGAAGAAACGGGAAGAAAGGGAAAACTTTAAGTGGTATTGAGGAGGGGCAGCAGCTCATTCCTGTTCTTTTATCCCCACTTGAATTCTGCTCATATCTTGTCTTCATAGAACATGCACACCACTTTATGGTCTGATTTTATTTTTATGTGGCAGTGGTTTTATCATGACATTATCTCTGCTATCACTGGTTTAGTTTAGAAAAACCATGTATTGGGAAGAAATCACTTCTAAGTCCAGTGATACCATCATTACAATATTTGCTGAGAGCAAAGCTAATTTGTTTTTCTTTCTTTCTTTTTTTATTGATTTTTATTGAGCTTTACATTTTTCTCTGCTCCCATGCCTGCCTATTTTTTTGTAATAAAGTTGGGCTGGCTATGGTACTGAGAAACAAAGAAAGGATAGTACAAATTCCAAATTCCCGCGGAATAGGGTGACACTATGAAATCACTTTGTTATCTCACCAGGTCTAGATTTTACAAAATTATCTAGAGCCTCTATTTGTTTGTGGCTTTTTTAAGGGGTAGAGAACAAATTTCCAATGAGAGGGAACATTTTTCTCGTATCAATTCTATCACTTCAAAACTATTTTTTTTGTGTGTGAGCACTGTTTTAGGAGAACTTAGAAGGCAGTTCTATGGTATTTTCGGCCTTTTTTCTCTCAGATAAGATTATTTAATGTGTAGTTTAAATTTTCTGTGGTTGGAAGACTCCTAAATGTGTAAAAGGCTTGTGGCACATAAATGAGCACCTGAGTTTGGATTGCCAATGTGCACATAAACGCCAGCCATGTAGGTAGAAGCCTCTAATGCTGGCACTGTGAAGAAAACCACAACTGTTGTGCTATAGCTATGCCATGTCCTGAAGACTGTGCTCCTCCCTAACATTTAAATCTTACACTCCTTCAATATCTTGTTCAATATATTCCATGATGCTTGGACAGGTTGATATTTAGGGCTAAAATCAAAATCAATTATTCTTAGCACTTTGTCAGTTGTGAATCTCTTGCATTAACTGCTACAAACTGCAAACAAGACAAGCTTCTCTGAGAAATGCTGAGAGGAGAACCGGTCTTTCAGCACAAACTTAAATATTTACAAGGCAGTTTGATAACATGACCATTTGGCAAAACAAAGTTGGTTATATGGCCTTGCTGGCCAGGGCATGTGACCAGGTCCAATAATACCAAGGGTGACTTCCCTTCTTCAAAGTGGGTGTCTGATAAATAACACTCCTGCCACCTTTCAACAAGTGGCTACAGCTAGTCTGGGAACTGGATTTATAGCATGGAGAGAACACAGCTGCAAGGATCATTGGTCGCTTTTCTCCCGCAGCTGCCTGCATAGCATCTTTGGGCACTGTGGAAATGAGCCAGCAGGGAGGAAGTTTCCATCTCAGCTCCAGCATGATATCTGTATGTTCAACGATAAAAGTGTGTTGTGTCTTTAGAAACAGGCTCTTACCATAAAACTCTGCTGGGTATCCAATGTAACTAGCTATATCTTGTAGTTTGTGGGGGCCTAATGGGAATTGCTTCACAAACAGCACACAGAGAAATAGCCTACACCTGACACTGACGTTTTAACTTAATAATCCTTAGCTTCTGGAATCTGCATTTTTCCATCCATACAAAATCCCCCCTTTCATACTTCTTAAAATTAATTTTAGTCATGTTATAAAGTAATATGTTTTGATGTGACTTCTTTATAAACCATAATTTGAACATTTTCTTCAGGCCACCAACCAACTGTGCTCTGTCATCTCCCTGGCATTTCCAAATTTTATAGTTAAGATTTTTTTTAGAAAGGTATTATTTCTATGACTACATTTTCTTTTTTTTTCTATGCACACTGAGGGTTTTGTTCAGCTATTCAGAGGAATGAATATATATCATATTCATGGAAATGAGTGGAATTGGAAATTATTATACTAAGCAAATAAGTGAAAAACAAACATTACAAGTTTTCTGTCATACACACAATGCCTCTATCTATCTATCTATCTATCTATCTATCTATCTATCATCTACCTACCTACCTACCTGTTGATCTCTCTGTGTATACAATCATCAGTCTTTATATTATCTGTACATATGAAAATATAAGTGATATTATTAGGGGAAATTATATATAAAATGGAGGAAGGGAGCCAGGAGGTGGTGGCACATGCCTACTATTCCAGCATTCAGGACAGAGGCAGTTGTATCTCTGAGTTCCAATCTCATCTACAGAGCAAGTTCCAGGATAGTCCGGGACACACAGAGAAATCCTAGAGGAAGGGGGTGACAAGAAAGGATGATAGGAACAGCAGCAGCAACAGTAACAACAACAACAACAACAAAATTCAAGAAAGGAAACTATCACAATACATTCTTCTACTTGGAATACATACAAGAATATAACATAAGACAGAAATGAAGCTATTGTGGGGGGTGTACATTCTGAAACATGTAGGGAAACAGAGAGACAAGAGGTTATATATTAGAAAATCCAACATTTAACTTGTAGACAATGTTACAAAGAGGCTCACACTGAATTGTACATTTTCTTTTTTTAATTGAATTTATTGAGCAATACATTTTTCTCCCCTCCCCTCCCTTCTTCTCTCCTCCCCTTCAACCCTCTCCCAGGGTCTTTCAGGGTCCCTGTACTCCCAGTTTACGCAGGAAATCTTGTCTTTTTCTACTTCCCATGTAGATTATATCCATGTACATCTCTCTTAGAGTCCCCATTGTTGTCTAGGTTCACTGGAATTGTGAAATGTAGGTTAATTTTCTTTGTTTTCTGTCTAAAGGACTTTTGAGTGAGTATATATGATATTTGTCTTTCTGGATCTGGGTTACCTCACTCAATATGATGTTCTCTAGATCTGTCTATTTACCTCCAAATTTCAAGATGTCATTATTTTCAAACCTCATAATAGGTCTTCAAAAGACTTGCTCATTAGAAATGCTGATTTCCCATATTCCGGAAGAAACCAGTACTGTTAGCTCTGTGAAAATACTAACTGTTGTCTATTTGTCAAATGCTTCAATGATTTGTATCCACATCATCATCATCATCTGTGAAATATTCCAAAATATTCTTTTGTAAAACAGAACAATGCACAACAAATACATATCTCAATTTTAAATTCATAGTCCAATGCATTGTAATATTGTTACTCTTAAGCTGAAGAATGCTTTAATTTAAAAGAATTTGAAGAATTAGATAATATGAGTTTGCTAGTCTTACTAAATAACTTAGACTTTAACTTTTGCAGTGAGAGGAAGACAACTTTTTCAAGTATATTTATACCTAACCTGAGGTACTTGTTTATCAGTGATACTTTCATATGAAGGTTTTGTGTAATAATACTTATACACTTACAAATAGCATTACAAATTTTAGATTTTATTAAACTTAATGTTAATAATGCTTTTTAAAATTGTATGGCCAAAATTGCAAGGCTTGGAAAGGAAAGGTTATATATGCTTGCTTTTAGAAAAGTAACATAATATATTAACACATATGAAATGTATATTGCATAAAAGAATTCAATTTAAGTAATACTGCATGGAAAATTATATACATTTTACTTTATTCTGTAATGTAAAATCATTAATGAGGAAAATATGTGCTTTCTCAAGTGTTACTCTCTAGTGTCAAACTATAAAATAAACTTAATTATGTTTAGTTATAATACCTACTTTGCCAAAAAGTGTAGATTACATTTTGTAGTCTCCTAGGCTTCCTGAATTGATACTTTCATCTTGATTTGTTTCTTTTAAATTGCTGGTTTGTTTTGTTGAGACAATGTTGCTCTGTGTAGCAGTCCAGGCAGTCTTAGAACTCCCTCTGTAGACCAGGCTGGCCTCAATCTCAGAGATCTGCCTGCCTCTGCCCCTTTAGTACTGGGTTTAAAGGCATACACCACAATTGACTGAATGTTTGTTTTAACATATATCATCCTTTCAGGTGTTTATGTTTGCTCAAGGTTATAGGACTTAAAACAAACAGACAAAAAATCCTATTCATTGTTAAATATGATGTAAGCAATATATGAAAACATAGCTTCATTAAAGTATTGTCCTATGTTACAACACTGAGATCAAAATGTTTAAATTATAGAAAGTCATTTCATTTGTTTGAAGCCACTATTATTTTAACATATCTTAGTCCATATATGTGGTATATAATAGCTGGTAAAAGTTATAGAATGAATGACTTCATAAAATTTAAACCATTGGAAATAGGGAAAGAGAACAGTAAAATGGCTCACGGGGTAAAGGTTGTTTGTTGCCAAGATCAGTGACCTAAATTTGATCCACAGGATCCACATGGTTGAAGGAGAAGACAATCTGTTAAAACTTGTCTTCTACACATACATTGTACATGCATACAAAATAAATTAACAAAAATTGTCATAAGTCAATATTAAAATGATACAAACAAAGCAGGGATTGAGGAAAACTTGGTTTCATGGACAGGTATACAATCACAGTATTTTTCCCTTTTATTTTATATATATATATATATATATATATATATATATATATATATATAGACTATTCATCATTCAATTATAAAATATACATTACATGCATGTCTCAGTGGAAGAAGAGAGCGGTGATTTATGTCATAGTTCTTGAAATTTTAAATAGTTTAAATCTTAATTTTTTTTAGAAAAGCACAATACTGCAAGGCAGTGAAGCCATATTGAATTTTCTCTAGTTTCAGATTTAAATGCATTGTATTTAGAAGGATTATGTAAATCCTTGAGACAAATTCACTTAACTATAGATAAGTATGTTTAACTACATGTTAATAATTTATAAAACTCTTAGGATGTTTATAAAGGAAACCTGGATCATTAGTATGGTGGAAGAAACTTAGTAGGTTATTTACTATTCGTGATAAATAAATATATGGATGTGAAATACAAATAAATGATGAAAGTATACTCATAAAAGGTAGCTACTAGAATAGTCATTTATCTAATAAAATCCAATCCATGGTAGGTTGTAAGCCATTAGTCACTGTTTAAGAGTGTCAAGATTCTGAATGTATACTCAAACTTTTAAAATGACATTAAATATTCTCTTTTAAAATGTGTTCATTTTTGGGTGCAATTATTTTATAAAATTTACTTTGTAGTAATTTTGGAATAGCCCCATTCAAATAGCAAGACTGAAGAGCGACAAAATAGTTTGTGTTTATTTCTTTTCCCTTCATAATTTGTATCTTTTATTCGGGTATTATACAGAAAAACTAAGGAATACAAGTATCTACACCTGCAAATAAATGTGAATTGCAGAAAAGATCTGAGAAAGCCACATATCTTGAAAACATACTCTGAGAATTTTTTTTTTATTTTCTGTTGGCTAAGTGGTATGGATTAGTTGTCATTAGGGTTTGCAGCTATGAAACATCCATGTCATTGCTGGCCCAAAATGCATAAACATTTTATTTGTAAACTGTCACTTTCCTTACTGAATGAACTGTAACTTTAACTTCCAAGTTAAAACTGTAAAAGAGTTAAAAACATAAATAATGGAAAGTTTCACCATCTCTCCTCCATTGCCTAGAATAAAAATGCATGACAAAATGAATTAGTGTATTCAGTCATAGAATTATTCTCATCGATCATACTCACATATACACACACACACATACATCCTAGTATTTATTATAAGAATATCACTCACTTTTACCCATTCCTCCTCTCTTTTTGATGATTTGCTCTAATTTTTATTCCTCAACTTGATTTTTTAAAACTAGTTTCTTCTTTCGTACAATATATCCCAACCACAGTTTCCCCTCCCTCCACTTCTAGCTCCACCTCCAGCACCTTCCCATTCACCCAGATCCACTCCCTCTCTGCTTCCTCTGCAGAAAGGAGGGGATCTCCAAGAGATGACTTCCAGACAGGACAACAGAAGATACAATAAGACAAGGCAAAACTCCTCATTTTGAGACTGGAAAGTCAACTCGCTATGAAGAAAAGTGTCCCAAGCACAGGATAAAGAGTCAGAGATCTGCCCATATCCACTTTTAGGATTCTCACAAGGGTAGCAAACAAAGAGCCACAACATACACAAAGGACCTAGTGCAGATCCATGCAGGCCCCATGCGTGCCCCTTCAGTCTCTGTGAGCCCATGTGACTCCTGCTTAGCTGATTTGGTGGGACATGTTCTCCTGGTGTCTTACATTTCCTATCACTCCTACACAGTATTTCCTGCTCCTATTTTCACTCATCCATTATCCAATTGAGATTTCCAATTTAGACGCTCTATCCACATATCTGGCTGTGAGGCTCTGTTGCCATGAGTTGCTGGAGGAAGCCTCTTTGATAACTATAAGAAGAGGCACAAATCTATTACTATAGAAGAACGTCATTAGGAATCATTTCATGACTTTTTTTTGCCACTTGCGTTTGGTTCTACCATAAGTCTCTGGGCAATTCAGTCTCTGGTTCCTGGTCATACAGGTAGTGTAGGACATGGCCTTCTTCTCTTATTGTGGACAAGTTAAAGCAAAAGTTGATTGGCCACTTGCCCTTGTTCTGTGCCACCATATCTTTCAGGCAGAGCAGATTGTAGGTGGAGAATTGTGTGCCGGGGTTGGTGTCGAGGTATGTAGTTCCATAGCCTGCAGAGTACCTTCTTGCGATGAGACTAGAATGTAGAGGTGAATGTTACAAGCTTGCCCTGCTTGATTTCTCTATGGTCAGTGAGCTCAGTGGAAGTTGTCCTCAGCAA